>NC_134403.1:20021564-20321564 GCF_038048845.1 Mixophyes fleayi
GACAGCTAGAATCTGATTGGTTGCTATAGGCAACAGCTCCACTTTTTCAAACCGGTTTAGAAAATATAAGCCCTTGGTGTCAGGTATTGGTTTCAAGCATTCCAGATAATAAGGCAGCTTTTATGAATATCAGATTTACATCTTATGCTACACAATACTCGGTACCATCTCCGAGCATTCTTTCCAGTTATTAAAAAAACTTATAATACACAAGATGTTTATTTACATACTAAATACTAGAGATGAGCGGGCTCGGATATCTTAAATCCGAGCCCACACGAACGTTGCCGACCCAAACCGGATCCGAGACAGATCCGGGTATTCCCGCCAATTGCAAAATTGAAACCGAGGCTCTGAGTCATAATCCCGCTGTCGGATCTTGCGATACTCGGATCCTATAAATTCCCCACTAGTCGCCGCCATCTTCACTCGAGCATTGATCAGGGTAGAGGGAGGGTGTGTTAGGTGGTCCTCTGTCCTGCTAGCACAGCACAGCACAGCACAAAAAAGTTATAAAAAAAAATATCCAAAAACAATCCTGCAGTATAAGTCCATTGGTACTGCAATATTACAAAGTTCACTGATTCTGCAGAATAGACTGGGAATTAGTGGAAATGATTGTTATTGAGGTTAATAATAGCGTAGGAGTGAAAATAAAACCAAAAACTTGTTTTTAACACTTTTTATGTTTTTTTTCAAAACAAATCCGAATCCAAAACCTTAAATCCGAACCAAAACCTTTCGTCAGGTGTTTTGCGAAACAAATCCGAACCCAAAACACAAAACACGAGACACCAAAAGTGGCCGGTGCACATCCCTACTAAATACTACATAAGGAAAACTGAGCAACATTTAAGGGAACTTTCTAATTATTTATCATAAATTAAGATTGGGCAATATCTATCTATCTATCTATCTATCTATCTATCTATCTATATATAACCTAGCATTGGATATTGAATTACACGTGATACAGAGTCTGACAGTCATAAAAGCTGCCTTATAAATTCCTGGATTGCTTGGAAACAATATATACTCTACTATTTCACTCTTTTTATAAGTTAGAAATTTTAAAACAATTAGAAATAAAGATTGATTTTAATATTAAGAGGAATACAACTTTTTTTGTAAAAACTTTTACTATTGAATGTAACTACAATACCCTACAATAAATTCACTTTTCTTACTTTTTAAAAATGTATGTATGTAATAAAAAAAAAGGTTATTGGTTGGTTTTTAAAACCTATACGTTATTTTATTATCTGCAATAACGATTTTTCCCTTTCATATCCTAAGGCCCAATGTAATCACTGAGCAACTCTATAAGACTCTTTAACGTGTCATTCATAATAATACAGTTTGGAAAACAAACCACTAAGAGATGTTAACACACTTACTTAAGCTTAATGGGTCACTTATTAAAGTCTCCCTGTGACAAAATTGCTCCAATATGGAAAATGCTGTTTCCATGAATAAATCAAATTTAAATAGATTTGTCCTAGTTTCAAACAGCCCCCTCCCACTCACCCCGATTGTGTAACAGATGTTCCTGAAAATGAGATGCAAATAATATGCAAATAAGGTCATATTATAATCACGACCTACTCTCTATTACACACACACGGTTAAATCATGTTAGTTTCAGCTTTGGGATGGCGGGTACGTGTTCTCTGTAACGGGACATTTCTGTTTAAATGAAAAGCGGTTTTGTTTACAAAACACTGGCTTTACTAGATTAACCGATTATAAGTAAACTAATAATAATTACTCCAAATTTCAACAAAACTATGTTTAAAATAATTAAGAATATTACACAATACAGCAGATTGCAGTTGTAGCGAGTTGTATAAAGAGGATACAATGTTTCACTGTGAACAAGTTGAATGTCTGAACTTTGCTCCATAAAGAGGTACATCTGACACCACATCAGTATGACAGGAGCCTCATATCACTACAGCATCTCCTGATATACTCTGTGCTGTTGAGGACCCTGCTCCTTCCACTATATAACTCTCAGTCTGTGGCTTCCTGCTGCCTCCATTCCCCTCCTCACATCATGTCACTGCCCCTGTCACACGCTGCCCTGTCCTCAGTAACACATCACTCATCTCCTGATATACTCTGTGCTGCTGGGAGACCCTGCTCCTTCCACTATATAACTCTCAGTCTGTGGCTTCCTGCTGCCTCCATTCCCCTCCTCACATCATGTCACTGCACCTGTCACATGCAGCCCTGTCCTCACTAACACATCACTCGTCTCCTGATATACTCTGTGCTGCTGGGGGACCCTGCTTCTTCCACTATATAACTCTCAGTCTGTGGCTTCCAGCTGCCTCCATTCCCCTCCTCACATCATGTCACTGCCCCTGTCACATGCAGCCCTGTCCTCACTAACCCATCCCTTATCTCCTGATATACTCTGTGTTGCTGGGAGCCCTGCTCCTTCCACTATATAAGTCTCAGTCTGTGGCTTCCTGCTGCCTCCATTCCCCTCCTCACATCATGACACTGTCTCTGTCACATGCAGCCCTGTCCTCACTGACACATCACTCATCTCCTGATATACTCTGTGCTGCTGGGGACCCTGCTCCTTCCACTATATAACTCTCAGTCTGTGGCTTCCTGCTGCCTCCATTCCCCTCCTCACATCATGTCACTGCCCCTGTCACATGCAGCCCTGACCTCACTAACACATCACTCATCTCCTGATATACTCTGTACTGCTGGAGGACCCTGCTCCTTCCACTATATAACTCTCAGTCTGTGGCTTCCTGCTGCCTCCATTCCCCTCCTCACATCATGTCACTGCCCCTGTCACATGCAGCCCTGTCCTCACTGACACATCACTCATCTCCTGATATACTCTGTGCTGCTAGGGGACCCTGCTCCTTCCACTATATAACTCTCAGTCTGTGGCTTCCTGCTGCCTCCATTCCCCTCCTCACATCACGTCACTGCCCCTGTCACATGCAGCCCTGTCCTCACTAACACATCACTCATCTCCTGATATACTCTGTGCTGCTGGGGGACCCTGCTTCTTCCACTATATAACTCTCAGTCTGTGGCTTCCTGCTGCCTCCATTCCCCTCCTCACATCACGTCACTGCCCCTGTCACATGCAGCCCTGTCCTCACTAACCCATCCCTCATCTCCTGATATACTCTGTGCTGCTGGGGACCCTGCTCCTTCCACTATATAACTCAGTCTGTGGCTTCCTTCTGCCTCCATTCCCCTCCTCACATCATGTCACTGCCCCTGTCACATGCAGCCCTGTCCTCACTAACACATCACTTATCTCCTGGTCCCGCACTGGCACCCGCTGGATCTCCGTCAGCCCTTCCAATAGGGACGGAATGTTATAAACCATCACAACAACCCGCTCCAATGCTCAGCTATTGTCCCCCCAACCCCCCAATGACTCATAATCAGCACTGCAATTATATATACAGTATATATCTAAATATAAGCGGTTTAATTATAACAATGTCAATATAAGATTTGCCAATGACTGCTCAGCGACATCCAGCTTCTCACAGCTTTCCTGTGCCATGAACAGATGCCGGGGTGTCAGGTATTCCGCAGGTCTCTCTGATGAATGCATATATTCCGTGGCTGTGTATAAAGTAAAGCTACTTTCAGTAAACAGTTGCAAATCACTTAACCTATGTGCGCTCCTCTCCCGTCTCGGATATTCCCACAGCCTCTGATTGTCACCGGTCTCTTCTGAAGAGTCCTAATGAAAAAGCTGACAGCGCTCTTGGCGCGACCCGAGACTCCGGGATAAGAGCTCGAATGTCTAAATGACGGGATGAAACTAAAGCTCCTTGAGTGACATTTCTTTACATTGGTAACTTCAACGACAATCTGCTTTAATCCACTCCCGCAAGTAGCTGCCTGTACAGCTTGTGTGCCCAGAGGAGGTGGCAGCACAATGGTCTACAAGCTGCTCGGCAACACCCCTGAATTCTAATATATTCCTTATATATGTTTGTATCTTCCACCCTTCCCCAAATAGACCCCCCCCCCCCCCACGTTCTCTGCTGTGTAGACTTTTATGGCCTCTGCTTACAAACACAAAAAACTCACCCAAAAAAAGTATATTGGGCTGTGAATTCTCCAGCATGCAGCCACTCCTGGGATAAATGTTCTCTATGGCCTTTACTCTGGTGATGCATTAAATGTGTCTATATTTACTATACATTACCGGCGTTAATTTGCATTAAAAAAACAAGCAGAAGCAGGAGCGAAAATGCATGCGTTTGTTACTAGCGTTTGTTACTAGCGTTTGTTACTAGCGTTTGTGAGCAGTGCAAACAGTGTTTGGAAAAACACATAGCATCTGAGCGTTGGTCACAACACGAGTTGGGGTCAGTGCAGACCTGTTTGCATGAGTTGTACTAGCATTATGAACAGTAGTATGTGCAGGTAGTTATCCCCAGTCGGTATGGTTGAGTTGTCATACACCTACTGCGGGCAGAACCAGATATACCTAATTGGAACTCTCTCTATTGCTATTCCCAGGCCGGGCTATGGCTGCATTGCTGCTAGACGACATACATGCCCTACATTTGTATAACAGTTGTACAGTACAGTGTATCTGAACCAGCCACCAGCAGCCTGTTCATGGGTCACGGTTTGGTCTTAAACGGGGCTGATCTTCCAATTGAGATAATTTACTATCTGCAGATGTACTCATAACAACCAATCAGCTGGACTGATCTAACACAAGCTATATGAATGGATGCAAACATCTGATTGGCTGCTAATGGTTACTTCCAAGTTGGCCATTTCAAATCAGACACAAATGAAAAGGACAGGTTACACCGGCGGCCGCCAATCATTCACCTGCGCCCCCCCCCCCAGCCGGCTGCTGCTGCTGTGTGGCCCTTTGGACGACTGGAGGACCTCACACAGGGCCCATCGCTTGGTTACATCATACTTGGCTACTCTATTGAAATTTCCAGAAGGCTCCCATATTTTGGGGGGTCCTCCAGAGCAATTTGTGTCATTAGGCCCCACCCAAAGCTATATAATACCATGAGTCTCGTCATTACATGGAGTGGGCGCAATAGTGTCACCAACTCTACCCCCCTTACTTGCCGCATGACCTTGACTATTGCAACCTCCTTCTCACTGGCCTTTCTGACTCTCACTTTTTTGACCTTCAATCCATCCAGAATGCTGCGGCACATCTTCCTCTCCCACCGCACCTCTTCAGTTTCTCCTCTGTGTAAATCCCTTCATTGGCTCCCTATCTGTTTCAGAATTCAATACCAGCTTCTTATCTTCACTTACAAAGCCCTTACAGACACTTCTGTCCCTTACATCTCTGACCTAGTCTCGAGGTACATACCTCCCCGGCCACTCCGCTCCGCCTCTGATCTCCGCCTCAGTTCACCTCTCATTACCTCCTCCCGTGCTCACCTCCTAGACTTCTGCCGTGCTGCTCCTAATTCTTGAAACTCCCTCCCACGTCTGACTCGACTCTCCCCCAACCGTCAGTCCTTCAAACGCTCAATCAAAACCCACCTTTTCAGCCTCGCCTATTTTACCACCTCCTGACCATTATATTCATCACCTCCTCTTCCTCGCCTGACATCTCCATCTTTTCCTAGTTGGTCCTACTGTCTCTCCCCAGCCCTCCCTTTAGAATGTAAGCCTCGCGGGCAGGGTCCTCTCTACCTATTGTCCCACGTCTGTCTCCTGTCCCTTGTACGTCCTGTCATGTCTATTGCTGCACTCTGTGAGTCCCCATTGCATTACTCACACTCATCTGTGCTACTTTTACGTATTACCTCATCTATTTGGTACTTAGCTTCTGTATCCGGTGCTACGGAATCTGTGGCGCCTTATAAATAAATAATAATAATAATGACCGCCCCTCCTGAGTTTATAAAAGTCGAGCTACGTGGCACCATTGCAGTTGGTCCAGATGCACGCTGCAGACCAGCTATTGTTCCCATACAGACATGCATAAGAACATTGCAATGGAAGGGTGAAAATTAAAGAATACTTATTTATTTTCCTTCCAATCACAATATAACGAGTACACTACATCAACCAGTAGATTTGCCTGAGCACATGTTTGTTTGTTCTACAATAAGTAACTGAATGTGTCTGAAAACCAACAAAATAAAGAGTGCGGTTATAGAACATTACCCCTGGCTTTATAGTACATTTACTGCGGCAGCAAAACCCATAATCTTCGTGTTACCACTCGGGGTCAGTGGAAGCATCAATTGACACAGGGAGAGGGCGATGCTATTATCAGACAGCGCTGCGATCCACCAGTAATAAAGCCGCTCTTATAAGGGGACATGGATAAGAGGGAGGCGAGGTGTCCGCGCTGCTCTCCTACCTCGCTGTATAGCTGCAGATCACAGTCGTTTGCAAACACTGCAAATATCCGCTGATATCAGGAAAGGGATCAAACCGCTGCCATGAGTTATGGAAATAGACTGCAGCAAGCTGGCGCCACTGTACTGGCAAAGGACGGCGACATTCAGAGGTGTCTGTAAGATCTTCTGCCAGGGGCGCACGGAGGATTTTTAAGGGGGGGTTTCCCCTCCACCCCCCCCCCCCCCAAAAAAAAGCGAGAGAGCTGCAGCTGTCAAAGAAGAGTCCGCGGCGGTGCTGTATAGTACCACCGCGGACGCTTCTTTGACAGCACCGCGGCTGCTGTATAGTACAGTGCCGCTATGTAGGGCACTTTTTTAGCGTGCGCCCCTGTCTGGGGAGGTCAAGTGACAAGTGCAAGATGGGCGTGGCACCCCACATCCCATCATCCCGCACCCTCAGAAGTGAAATGCCACAGTCACATCATCACAACCAAAATTAAGTGATTCGCAGTGAATCATGCGATCAAAGCCCCTTTCCAGTCCTCTTCTCTCGCACCCAAAAGTCCGCTGTCCCAGGGGATGTAACTTAATTCCTGAGTCTCCCGGACATTCCGGGAGAGTCGGCAAGTATGCGGGTAAGAAAACACATTCAAATTTGAAGGAAGGAAGACTGAAATGTCGACTGTAAGCTCATTTGGGGAGGGTCACCAGTGGCGCACGCAGGGGGGGTTTCTGGGTCTCCAGAAACCCCCCCCCCCTCCGCTAAAAAGTGCCCTACATGTCGGCACTGTAGTATACAGCAGCCGCGGCAGGTCTCTAGGATTTTTTTTTTTCCCCGGGGGCGGAGGAAACCCCCCCCTCACAAATCCTACGTGCGCCCCTGGGTCACCTTCACCTTCCGTTTCACATCATCATAAGTCACTTATTTATATCACAATCACTTCAATGTATAGGGCTGCATAATATGTGGGCGCTGTAGAAATAAAAGATAATAGTATTACGAAGTTATATAATATAAGAGATAAGATAAGGAAGGGGCGATAGATCATAATTTATTTATATAGCGCCCACATATTCCGAAGCGCTTTACAATTGGATAGATCCAGGGTACAGTCTCCCAGCAGCTGTGGTGGTGGTGGGGGGTTGGGGTATTTCATACAGTAAGAGACGTCAGCAATACATGAGACAAAAGTATCGTTGTTATTATTATTAAGATCTTCTTAGGTCAAAACATTACAAAAACAAAGAGTGAAGGGGGAGGGGGCTGTCACACTGCGCCTGTTGCCGTCCATGTCTCGCCCACTCGCTTATCCTCAAGCGCCCGCCCAAGGATGACTCATTGTCTTCAGTATTTACCACGGGAATATGCCAAGATTAAAACCTCACTACATTTTTCTTTTTACTTTGGAGTAAAACTGTTCTCTTTGATTTTAAATTGAATTTCAGTTTCAGTTTCCAAAAAAGTTTTTGCCTCCCCCCTAAAGCCTTGCACCCTAGGCTCAGCCTAGTCAGCCTATTGGATAAGCAGGCCCTGTAGACAATTTGGGCACTTTAAAAAGCACATGGCAGTAAAGAAAATGTACAAAAATAACAAACATACAGATAAAAAAAAAAAAGCATTCTGAAGCAAACAGCGACAGCCTGGATTCTGTGTGACTTGGCAGGACGCTCCTCAGACTGCCCACATACAAATGAGCTCTCAGTAAGATATCAATGACCTGGCATAATACAGCCAAGCTTTCAAAGTTGCTGGGCATCAGATCCACATACGAAAAAAAACACAAGTAATTGCTATTAACTTGTGATGTGAGTCTCACGTCTTGGCAGGAGTAAGAGCAAAAACCATTGTCCGCTCCTTGGCGGTGGTTCCAATCACCCCGTGACACCGAGCTGCAGAGCTGACCTGATTGCACACACTGAACTCTGATGACAGCTCCACATGTCACCTAATATCATCAGGAAAAATAAAATGCTGTCTATTTTTATATTTTCTCTCCTCCACAGGTTGTGCTTCGAAACCGACAAATTGACTATTTGCAGAATATAATGTTCCAGAACGCACTGAAACAAACAAAAAGAAAACAAAAAAAAAAATCACTATTTTTGCTTATTCCTTAATGAAGGCTGATTACCTTACACTATGACCACATATTATTTCTTTTGCACCGTATTTTCTTTTGTATAACATTGATGTTGACTGTAAAACCATAATTACTGCGTCCCGAACACTTCATTGTTCATTAATTTGTTCTTCTCCTCCCTTGGTTCAATAGCATTAATTTATCAAACTCGCAGTTGTCAGTGGAGATACTGCAATTATAGTGATTATAGCAGAGAATAGAGAAACATCTTTGAAACATTAGTATACTAGCCTTCAAGTGGGTCTCTCGGCGGTTTTTATGCCAAAGTTCAAATGAGTTCAACTTTATTGGCATATCCTTTAGGAATACACTATAACAATGGACAGAAACGATTAGCCCCGCCCACATGCTGTTAAGCCCTGCCCCCATGCGAAGCTCCACCCCCATGCCCCTTGTGCTAACTCGGTTTTAAAACAACTACAGCCACAAGCCCATCTCCTTAACTCAAACCATCCACAGAGGAACATGTTCCACTTCCCAAATTACACCCCACCCAAAAACAAAGTTAAAAATCATGGGGTAGTTTAGTATTATTATTTTTTTTAACTTCTTTTTGACTTTTAACATCTAATTTGTATGTACCCAGGCCCGGCGCTCCCATTAGGCAAGGTTAGGCACTTGCCTAGGGCGCCGGGCTCTGGTGGGCACCACAGAATTAAAATTACTTTAAAACTGTGCGGAGACTACTGACCATACCTTTCCACGGCCGCCGCACAGCTTCAGATAGATCCACGGGGAGGGGCTGTGGATCACCACCTCCCCTCCAACAGCTGATGGGGCGCTCTGTCTCATCCCCTCCACTCACTGACTGTCGGGCGTGACATCATCATCACGGCCCGACAGTGTCAGTGAGGGATGGGACCCGGCACAGAGGAGCAGCTTTATGGAGCCAAGTTAAGGTAAGGAAAGATGTGGGGGGGAGTGTGGATTTTGAAAGTGTGCCTGGGGGGGGGGGGGGGGGGGTGGATTTTGAAAGTGTGCCTAGTGCGCCAAGGACCCTAGCACCGGCCCCCCACTTTTATGACACTGGAGAGAGGGCACTGTTTTTAGTATTATAATGTTCACACCCCTGGCAGTATATCTGGGGCTTCTGAAGTGCTAGGCCACCCTTAACACCATTCTCCTTGAGACAGATCTCCATTTTTGTCGGCACCTGGGAACACTAACTGCAAAAACATTTAATTTGATGTTGTGTCTGGCAAGGGGTATTTACTAAATGTGAATGCTATAAATATAATGATGGGGTGGTTGGGGTGCAATATGCCTATTTATTAAATGTATATACTGTTCATTTCATGTCAAGGCTTTTTGTGGAAGGTAGGTCTAAAGTGTTTACTCATTGCTCGGCTTTTCATATTTTACCTACCTATCTCTTTTCTAAACAGGACCCCAATATTGTAGGACTCAGACAGGCAGCCACCAAGCTTAAGACACCAGCACCTATGAGTACCAGTAGGAAAGAGCATAATTGTCTGCCAATTGTCCTGATTTTTGGGGACTCTCCCACACAGACAGGAGCTTAATCTTGCCTTGGGTTGTTTTGCTCGTGTAGGGCGAGTTGCATTCACCAGTGGAACATGCAACATATATGATATACTTCAAAGGGGAGGGATCGGATGGAGGTCTTGCACGGTCTAAATCAATAACCACACCACTTACATGATGACCACACCCACTCCGACGGCATGGCAGCACCAAGACGGGAGACATGTATGCCTTACAATCTGACTCTGCCTACTGACAATTTGACCCCAACAACATGAGGGGATTTTACAATATTTTCAAGGGGCGCTGTACGTTCCCATTCCGCCCGTTAGTGTCAGATATGGCTACGCACATTGGCACCAGATGTTGCTCACCATTGGTAAGCCAATCTACCATTACTTGCCATAAACTAGCCTTTTAACTACTCAATGAACAAGGTCTGGGATCAATATTACAACAATATTGAATGTTACGTACAATCGCCTCCACTCAAATGTTGCAACACTTATCTCGTTCGTCCACGTTTAATGATAACAAGGAATTTTGGCGATGTTAATGATTAATCTCATTACCATGCATGTGTGCCCTCCCTCCGCCTGGACTTCTCCTCCGGACATCTTACACCATAATAAAGTACTTTATTCATTATTCATTTATTTAGAAAAGCAATTTACATTCTACAAATAAAATAATTATCACCTCAACTGTTCTAAAGGCTGTTTTAACATACACTTTAATTAAACAGTTTTCATGATAAAATTGCCTTTAAACTGGTGATGGATGACCTTGGGGTGAGGGTTCTGCCGTTTACTCCACTGAACTTGGGGGGGGGGGGGGGGGATCATGTATAGCAAAATATTTAAGTTGAGCCTTGCTGTATGGTATATTTACACAGTTGGGGCATGATTCATTAAGGAATGTAAAGCAAAAAAAGGAGTAACTTTGCACCTTGGCAAAACCATGCTGCATTGGAGGGGGAGGTAAATTTAAAATGTGATGTTAGATTTATAGTTGGGGTAGGGCATGTCCTAGATCAACTTTATATTTCAGTGTAAAAATAAAGCTATCAAGTATTTGTTTGCTGGATGAAAAAACAACCAGTATTTAACTTATGTGCAAATTAATAAACTCATTTGCACCCCTTGCATTGTAACATGGTTTGTCCTGGAGAAAAAAATTACTCCTTTTTTGACTTGCCTTCCTTAATGAACCAGGCCCTTGGTGTGAGGGTCTTACTGTGTTGTCTAATGAAATGTTAAGCTGGGTACACACTACACTGTTTTCGTCCAATAATCGGCTCAAACAGCTGACATACGACCGCTCGTTCAAAAGTCGGGTCAGTGTGTGCAGTGACACGATGGTCGAAAGTCTGCCCAAATGGACGATTGTCGACTCATTTGGTTGGTCGTACCGTTTAATATTTTCGTTCCAATCTCGTTTCCGCTGTGTAGTGTGTATAAACTTCCGACCGATCCACAACAGTGAGTACAAAATTACAGTCATTGCTCACGACAACATGGCTGTAAAAAGTCGCTAAAGGGACGTCCGCTCTTCCCTTTATCGTCCTAAACAAGGCTAGTGTGTGTGCAGTCCATGGACCGAGCGATCGGAACATCGATCGCATGTAAAATCGCTCGGCATAAAAAGTTGGTTGAAATTTCTGTAGTGTGTACCCAGCTTTAGAGAACCATCAGTGTTTTAATGAGCGACGGGGCTTATAAAGTTTCAAATGTTTTGTTATACTTTGATTTATAAATTCTAAAATTAATATATATTTTGAACACAGTTATAAACCTTAAATTGTAACTAATTATTGCTTAAGTTAAATTGGTATCTTAGTTGTTGTTCTCCAATTTCGGAGAACTTTTCTGAGTTTTCCTGCTGTAGATGAAGTGAGAGAAGAACTGCGATGACCATTCTCTAGACGTTATCTCCGGATTTCTGGCTCATCACAGCTTTATAATTATTACTAGTGTCAATAAAAACATATATTATTATGTTTACGTGTGTATCTCAAGAATGAAAAGAAAAAATAGTTTGCAGACATTTCCATTTTCATAATTCTTGAACAACCTAAAAATAAATTGTGAGCTGGTTGGATTTTGTAATTGCTTTGTCATTGATCTCCGTAATATGATTTTCTGATTGTCTGACATCAAATAAGAAGCTCAAAGCCGGCTGAACACAAGATAAGAACGGGGAGATGACAATTGCGTGATATGATACATTTTTGAAAGCTTGCGCTCTTATCGTCACATCCAGATGCCGTATTAAACTGGGAGGGATCATATTATGCAAGTAATTGTATCTGGAAGAGATCTAGGTCTTTTCAGTTTCCAAAACCGAGCATTGCCTGTACCCTGCAGACGTAGATGCTGCGTTCAGCAAAATATTACTAAATGAAGCCTTATCTGAATGATATAAACGGCGAGAGTTGGGTTATTTGGATCCGTGCAGCTCCTGATTTGGGAAGCTCCCCCAGCACTTGTTTAAATTTCTTCCCGCTTCTCCCTCTTCCTTTGGATTCCCCACTCTCCCGTCTCGGAATCAGTGGCCGACAGCTCCGCTGATGTATTTGCCGTGTTTTTTGTTCCTAAATTTCCACAGCCTACTAGAAAAGGGCACGGCCTTGCTGGAAGTGGGTGTACCATAGGAAGATTGGGTTTTGTTTGGGTGGAATGCAATTCTGGCCTAATTTGTCCCAATTTTCTGATGAAAAATGTTTTGCGGTATGAAACTGCTAGAATTCCTGAACAGCACGGTAATCACTGAGGAGCTTGTAGCAAGTGACAAGGAGCTGGCAATCAATAGGTGCAAATAGATAAAATGTGAGAATTTGTAAAAAAAAATCTTAAAACAAGTTTTTCTGGATCCGAACCAAACAACAAAATTCCTGGTCTGAATTGTTATTTGTGACTCTATTATGTAGACTGAAAATGATCCAATTCTCAAGTTATTTTATTCTCTTTCTTTTTTTTTAATGTTGGTACAATCAGTAGGTATACGCTTTCTGGTATAAAATGGGTCCTTCCCGGTCACAGCCCGGAGGGTGAATGTTATATCTAAAAACCATGCAGATTTATGATTAATGAGGGGAATCTGTGCCAATTACCAGAGAAGACTGGATGGTCTTGACCAGGGGTAGGCTGGGCAGGGGGGCAGGGGGGCAAATGCCCCCCGGGCCAGTCTCGTAGTGAACCACCTTGGGCTGGGTCACTGGGCCATCTGCATTTTTTTTCCATTAAAATTGGCCGCCGAGTCGAGTCTTGGCCCCCCGGGCTAAAATTTGTCAGCCTCCCCTGGTCTTGACTGTGTAATGCGAGGAAGTCTAAGTCTCCTGCCAAAGTGAAGGTTGGCTACTGTTGTGCCCGTGCTCTGGTACAGGTTTGGATGTCAGAGCCTCTTGTCAAGACAAGGACATTCGTGACCCGCTCAGTGAGGGTAGAATGTAAAAGTAAAGGTTATTATGTTTTCCCCCCAAACCAGATACCCTGGTATTACCGCCTCTCCCCTGGATCGCGTCCTCATTCAGGGGAAACCGCAGGATTTGTAGAGGGGGGTTTCCACACCACGCCACCAGTGGGCGTGACCAGCATGCATGGGGGCGTGGCTATAATTTTAGACAGTGCTTGGCTGCTCTCCAACTCTTCCTATCCCCATAATATACATGGGCAAAGCTGTGTGCACTACTGCTAGGTGAAGCTCTCCCTTTTCAAGCAGAGCTGTGTGAAGCGGGTGCAGGGTCCAGCCACCTCTTTTATACAGTGCCCCAGGCTTGGAGGGGTTTTCCAGACACTAGGTTTTCATGAGATTGACAGGGATGCACAAGATATATATACAGTATATATATTAGAGATGAGTAGCTCGGTACTCTCCCGCCCGTTCCGAATCCAAATCGAGGCCGAGCGTCATCGTGACGTCGTCGGATCTCGGGGCTCGGTTCTCGCGATACTTCAACTTTATAAATACACGCCTCCACAGCAATCCATCGCCATTTGACAGAGGGAGAGAGCAGGGTGTAGTCATAGGCTGATTAGAGCAGGGACAGAGAATACAATATTCTTCTTGCAATTGTTCTAACAAAAATCGCTAGAGAAGAGAGGAGGATAGAGGTTTATTATTTTTTGTTAATATTTGGCACTCCCCAGTGCTTTTGGGGTGTCCCCCATAATTGTGCATAAATATTTCTGGCTGTCAAAAGTCATATATGTCAGCAGTATCTACCAAATAATTGTTAGCACTCCTCAGTGCTTTTGGGGTGTCCCCCATAATTGTGCATAAATATTTCTGGCTGTCAAAAGTCATATCTGTCAGCAGTATCTACCAACTAATTTTTAGCACTCCTCTGTGCTTTTGGGGTGTCCCCCATAATTGTGCATAAATATTTCTGGCTGTCAAAAGTCATATCTGTCAGCAGTATCTACCAACTAATTGTTAGCACTCCTCGGTGCTTTTGGGGTGTCTCCCATAATTGTGCATAAATATTTCTGGCTGTCAAAAGTCATATCTGTCAGCAGTATCTACCAACTAATTTTTAGCACTCCTCTGTGTTTTTGGGGTGTCCCCCATAATTGTGCATAAATATTTCTGGCTGTCAAAAGTCATATCTGTCAGCAGTATCTACCAACTAATTTTTAGCACTCCTCTGTGCTTTTGGGGTGTCCCCCATAACTGTGTATAAATATTTCTGGCTGTCAAAAGTCCTATCTGTCAGCAGTATCTACCAACTAATTTTTAGCACTCCTCAGTGCTTTTGGGGTGTCCCCCATAATTGTGCATAAATATTTCTGGCTGTCAAAAGTCATATCTGTCAGCTGTATCTACCAAATAATTTTTAGCACTCCCCAGTGCTTTGCGCTCAGAATGGATTCAAAGCAGTCCACATATGATCAGCATGAGCAACCAGGTTCTGTCACCAGTCCTGATGTTAGTGTTCCCAGTACGTCATCTGGCCAAGGCGATGTCAAACAACAGAGTGTTTCCAAATTAGTGCAAAAAACAAAACCCCAAAAAAAATTTACTGTATTGAAGCGAAAAAGAAGTGTAACTGAGCAAAAGTTAAGTGATGATAAAAAAAAATTGCAAGCATGCCATTCTACACATGCAGTGGCAAAGAGAGAATGAGGCCTTCACGTTTGGCTATTAGTTGCAGATCCCAAAAAGTTACCCAGCCTACAATTGGTGCACAACTACTGTTACGCGTCAAAGCCGAGCTGCAAGATAACAGTGAGGCATTAGAGGAGAATGTTTGCTCTGATTCACAAATGACAACAATCCCTGTGGAGAGTCCATCCAACAGTGGGATGTCTAATCGTGAGCATTCTGCTGATGTGTGCCTTAATAGCCCGAGTGTAGCCGGTGATACCCAAATTGAGGATGCCACTTTGGAATTAGAAGAGGATGAGGGGGAGATTTGTGTAGGCGACGAGGGCGCTAATGAGGATGTTGATGAGGATGAGGTTGTTTGTGTAAGTCCTGCATCAGTGGCAGCAGTTCTGGCACGTGACAAGAAAAAGGCAATTGTCATGCCTGGGCATAAAACAAAAAAATCCACTTCTTATGTGTGGAATTATTTCTACCCAAATCCAGACAACAATTGTATAGCCATTTGTAGTGTATGTGAAGCCACAGTCAGTCGAGGGAGGGACCTTAACCATCTTGGAACCTCGTCTATGTTACGCCATTTAACGAGAGTTCATGGCAAAGTGTTGGGAAAAGCTGAAAATTCTTCCCAAAAAAATACAAGCACTCCATCATCAGCTAAGACCCTCCGCTCACCGACATCCCGACGGCTACAAAATACACCCACCACACCATCCTCATCAATATCCTCAGTAGCGCTCAAAGTTAGCCCGGCATCCCACTTAAGGCTGGATGATTCCTGCACTATTATTGATTCCTCTGAAGAAAGCGTTAGTCCCACTGCTGCTGCTGTTGCTGGGGGTGAATCGTCATCCCAGAGGCAGGTCAAGAAATTTATCCTTAAGGGTAGGGTGTCATAGACAGAGTGACCCCAAACTGACTTTGTCCATTTCTCATAATATTGTACAGTCTATAACGGCTGAATTTTTTGGTATTTTATACAAGTGGAGGGGGGCCTAGAGAGACAGAAACCAAACTGGCTTTCTCCATGTCAATTAATATTGTACAGTCTATAACGGCTGAATTTTTTTGTATTTTTGACAAGTGGAGGGGGGCCTATAGAGGCAGAAACCAAACTGGCTTTGTACATTTCAATTAATATTGTACAGTCTATAACGGCTGAATTTTTTGTTTTTTTAAACAAGTGGAGGGGGGCCTAGAGAGACAGAAAGCAAACTGCCTTTTTCCATTTCTTTACATATTTAACTATAAGTGTAGGGTGTAATATACATTCAAAGACGATGGCTGCATTGCCAATATGCATAGATGGAGAGGAAGACAATCTGTTTTGTGCGTAGAATAAATGAAGGCCTACCTACCAGGAATTAAACTGTTTTTTTGGATGATTTATTACCTCAACAATTAGATTACTTATCTCTAAAACAGTTGGAGCACTAAATTGGGTTATTTTAGGCCCAAAAACATTGATTTTCCAACAAAATAGCAAAACAAAACCAAACAAAAACAAAACCAAAACCAAAACACGCAATGGCGGTTTTGCAAAACCAAAACCAAAACCAAAACACGGGGGTCAGTGACCATCTCTAATATATATATATATATATTAATGTATATGAAGGAATACAATACACAGATTTGTTCCTCCACATTGCATTCACAGGATAGCTAAACTTTTTGCTTCTACGATGACCGAACAAACAGAAAAATCCTGAGGTCTCGGCGGCAGTGAAGAGGTTAACCCTGTGCTGATTTGATGGGGACGGCGAGGCTGTGCCAATAATACATTTAATGGTGATAGACTTGCCACTGGGTCTGTTTTTTGCACTTGTTGTGTGACATCTCATTAATACAACCCCATTTTTCAGCACAGGATTACAGTGTGCCTGCTGAGAAGGCAATATCATTACCGCTTGTGGTGACCCTGGGAGAAGTCACTAGATCAATCAGCAGAACGGATGCACGACGCCCTCTAAGAGGCAGCTCTTCCCTGTGCCAGGCCGAGGTCTGTGTGTACATTACATAGGCCATATACATGATTATTAGTCTAATAATGTGCTTGCCCTGTATAATATCATCCTGTACACAGAAAAATGCAGAGAAATAAGACACGGACAGTGTAAAACTCAGAGAGGAGGAGGATATCATTCTATTCACTGACAGATATATACATATATATATATATATATATATATATATATACATACACACATACACGCCCTCCCGCATACCACCCAATTCCCTTCCGTAGTGGGCAGGGCCTTGATGACGCGACTTCCTGCTAATCATGTCATCATGGCTCTGTCCCGTACTACGCAGTGATGCACACTGAGGCCATGATGAGTGGACCACGTCCTCACTTCACCCGCACTTGGATCTCCGGGATATAGATAGAAATAGAGACATACAAGAATGAAGCAGACAAGCTATAAGAGTTTCCCAAGGACAGTGTATAAAGAAATGCAAAATATATTATTTTTGTCACTCTCTGCTATAGATGAGGAATGATCTCACAAGGCCACCGTAGATGAAGATATTATCTTTGAGGACAAGTGACGTCAGAGGTTGATAAAGATAAGGTATATGTGCCAACCTTGGCAAGTTGGCCTCGGGGGAAAGTGGGCGTGTGGGGGTGGTGCTCGGCGGAATGTGTCATTAGGCACTGCCCCCTAACCTATTACAGTCGAGGGCGGGGCCGTGATGACACCTGAATCTCGTCATAAGCCCTGACCCTTAACATTTGTAGCTGGGAACCAGGAGGCTGACCTGCTCCCCCGGTAGTCCAGGAGGACTCACAGATATCTGGAAGTCTTCCGGACATTCTGGGAGAGTAGGTAACTATGAGATAAACATAGCTTTCTCACAGCATCAGTCCTGCACCAGACCTGTCCCTTGTCATTGCATCAGCCCTGCACCAAACCCCACCCACTTCACTAGCATCGATCCTGCACCAGGCCCGACCCCAGCCCTAGCATCAGTCCTGCACCAGGCCCTACTCACTTCACTAGCATCAGCTCTGCACCAAACCCCACCCACTTCACTAGCATCGATCCTGCACCAGGTCCCGCCCCCAGCCCTAGCATCAGTCCTGCACCAGGCCCTACCCACTTCACTAGCATCAGCTCTGCACCAGGCCATGCCCCCAGCATCAGTCCTGCACAAAGGCCCCGCCCCCAGCATCAGTCCTGCACCAGGCCCTACCCTTTGCCATTGCATCAGCCCTGCACCAGGCCCCACCCACTTCCCTAGCATCAGCCCAGCACCAGGCTCCACCCCCTGCTATTGCATCAGCCCTGCACTTGGCCCAGGCCAGAGCCCTATCAGCCCTGCACCAGGCCCCACCCACTTCCCTTGCATCAGCCCTGTGCCAGGCCCCATCCTCAGCATCAGACCTGCGCCAGGCCCCACCCACTTCCATAGCATCAGACCTGTGCCAGGCCCCACCCACTTCCCTAGCATCAGCCCTGCACCAGGCCCCGCCCTCAGCATCAGCCCTGCACCAGGTCCCGCCCTCAGCATCAACCCTGCGCCAGGCCCCACCCACTTCCATAGCATCAGCCCTGTGCCAGAGCCCACCCACTTCCTTAGCATCAGCCCTGTGCCAGGCCCCACCCACTTCCCTAGCATCAGCCCTGCACCAAACCCCACCCACTTCACTAGCATCGATCCTGCACCAGGTCCCGCCCCCAGCCCTAGCATCAGTCCTGCACCAGGCCCTACCCACTTCACTAGCATCAGCTCTGCACCAGGCCATGCCCCCAGCATCAGTCCTGCACAATGGCCCCGCCCCCAGCATCAGTCCTGCACCAGGCCCTACCCTTTGCCATTGCATCAGCCCTGCACCAGGCCCCACCCACTTCCCTAGCATCAACCCAGCACCAGGCTCCACCCCCTGCTATTGCATCAGCCCTGCACTTGGCCCAGGCCAGAGCCCTATCAGCCCTGCACCAGGCCCCACCCACTTCCCTTGCATCAGCCCTGTGCCAGGCCCCGTCCTCAGCATCAGACCTGCGCCAGGCCCCACCCACTTCCATAGCATCAGACCTGTGCCAGGCCCCACCCACTTCCCTAGCATCAGCCCTGCACCAGGCCCCGCCCTCAGCATCAGCCCTGCACCAGGTCCCGCCCTCAGCATCAACCCTGCGCCAGGCCCCACCCACTTCCATAGCATCAGCCCTGTGCCAGAGCCCACCCACTTCCTTAGCATCAGCCCTGTGCCAGGCCCCACCCACTTCCCTAGCATCAGCCCTGCACCAGGCCCTGCCCTCAGCATCAGCCCTGCACCAGGCACCGCAATCAGCATCAGCCCTGCGCCAGGCCCCACCCACTTCCATAGCATCAGCCCTGTGCCAGGCCCCACCCACTTCCCCAGCATCAGCCCTGCGCCAGGTCCCGCCCCCAGCCATAGCATCAGCCTTGCACCAGGCCCCACCCTCTTCCCTAGCATCAGCCCTGCACCAGGTCCCGCCTCCAGCCATAGCATCAGCCCTGCACCAGGTCCCGCCCCCAGCCATAGCATCAGCCCTGCACCAGGCCCCACCCACTTCCCCAGCATCAGCCCTGCACCAGGTCCGCCTCCAGCCATAGCATCAGCCCTGCACCAGGTCCCGCCCCTCATCCTGCATTACTAATGATCACTTGTCATTTGAAACTCTATAACACAGTTTACCACGTTCTTTCATTCATTATATGGGACTAGTGTTCTTCCAATACATCAAATGGGCACATTTGTGTCTCCTAAAAACTACCGAAGTTCCTAAGTGAGAGATGCAGCGGTGAGATTTCGTGTGTCCATCTCTATCGCGCTGCATTGTACTTTGTGCTTTATGTGTCGGACACTGATCGATATTCCACTGTTACAATCCGTCTTTTTATAGTATTTTAATGTATTGATTCTGTGTAAACGATCGTTTCAATTTGAGAAGATATTTAACAATTAGCGGGTTAAAATGATTCTAGATTCTGTCCTTGGTTTCCAGGTCTCAGATACTTTGTAATATATAAACCACAAATGTGTAAACTGGAAACAGGCAATTGCAAATCCATTGGGAGATATTTATTACTATGATTATTATTATTATTGATTGTAATGTATACAGTGGTAATGACTAAATATTCCACAGAGTTTGATTCAGACACATCAATTTCTGCCCCGTGGAGCTTACAATCTAATTCTTTACCACAGGCCCACAAACACTGAGCCAATATAGCCGGAAGCCGTTATGTCTGCGGACTGTGGGAGGAAGCTGAAGCACCTGCAGGGAACTCACTTCAACATCAGAAGAACATTTAAACTCCATGATGGTGGCACCCCAAAGGCAGTAAAACCAAGGCCCGCGCCTTGCCCAGCACCAACACATCCAATGTGCCACCTGCTCCACAACAGCCATCTGAGAGCTTCTCTCTGGTCCAAAATATACGTCTCCCTGTGTCAGGTCCGCTCTAAGTTTACAGCCCCCTGGACAGCATCAAAGTAGAGATGCTCACTGACCCCCGTGAAGTGGTTTTGGTTTTAGATCTGGATTAGCTTCGTGTTTTGGTTTTGGCAAAACCACCCTCGTGTGTTTTGGTTTTGGATCTGTATTTTTTAGAAAAATTGCTAAAATATGCTAAAATCACATAATTTTGCTCATTTTTTGATCCTACATTATTATTAACCTCAATAACACTAATTTCAAGTCATTTGCAGTCAATTTTGACCACCTCGCAGATCACAATATTATTTTCATACACTTCCGGACAAATACTGCAGCGACCTGGCTGGATGGTAAGCGACAGAGCAATGACACAAACACAGGGCAGTTCCTAGCACATCTAGGACACATTGGCACACAGCAGTGGCAGAAAAGAAAAATGGTGCAAGATGGAATTGTCCTTGGATCATGAAACCAGTTATGGTTCATTTGATCGTTCCAGCCATTCCTTGGATAACTGTGGTAATTCTACAGCTAATACATGGCAATGAGCGCTGACCCCCCCCCGGGATACGTGCTTTTATCAGACACACACCAATCCAGGGTGCCAGACAATGCACTAAAGAGAGCCATTGTAATTCCCAGCAAAAAGCCAGTTCATCAGTGAGCTTCGAATCAGCCCCAATTCCCACAAATTTATAATCTAGTTAGGTACTTTTCAGGTAAAGTGCAGATTACAAACACTTGATAGAGAAAGGCGAAGGCCTCATTCTTTCTTTGCCACTGTCTGTGTAGAATGGCATGTTGGTAATTTTAGTTTTTAACGCAGATAACTTTGCCTGGATTACAGCTCTTGTTTTGTTGACCAAGGTAAAAGGTGTTTTTTTCACATTTTTGTTTGCCTGACTTAAATACACTATGTACTTTTACATAGGCTTTACCAGATGACGTACAGGGATTACTATCATCATGACTGGTGGCAGCAGCTGCTTGGTGCTCCTACTCTTCTGTGTACTGTTGTGAATCCTTTTTGATAACACTGTACACTTTTTTGTGCAAATTTAGAAGAAAAGCCTGCAAGGACTAGTATTTGTATTTCAACAATGACAATTAGCAATGGAGCTCTTGTCTTTGGGTGTATATAACACCCTACACTTTGTGTTGCAAATTCAGAAGAAAAGCCTGCAAGGACTAGTATTTGTATTTCAGCAATGACAATTAGCATTATCCTTTTTGTGTTACCTTTATAACACTGTAGAATTTTACTGCAGAATTACACCAACCCTGACAGCACTAGTTTTTTTATTTGTCTGCAATGAGATTTAACACCGGAGTTCTCCTATCTGTGTGTTACCTATATAACACAGTAGAATTTGACTGCAGAATTACACCAACCCTGACAGCAGCAATAGTATTTGTATTTTTCTGCAATGAGATTTAACACTGGAGCTATGGAGCTCTCCTGAATGTCACTGATTACTTTCTTTAACATTGCTACCACCCTCCTATTTCAATTCTATCTATTTACCTGCCCAACTGCTCTACACTCTATGCTACCCCTTCTGTATCCCTCTCTCAAATGGTGCTAGATCGCCGTATGGATTCCAAAACTCGCGAGATCCGACGACGTCAAAATGATGTTTTGCCTCGTTTTGGAATCCGAAAAAGCGCTAAAGTACTGAGCCGACTCGGCTTGGTACTCGGATCCCCTAAGTTCGGGTGTGTTCGGTTTCCGAGGAACCGAGCCTGAGCATCTCTACATCAAAGCAATGCTAACCAGTGTGCCGCTGCACCCGGGGAGGTTGGTAAACATAGAATTGTCAGCTATTCTCACAGAAGGGAACGTTGTACAACAGTCTAGATGTTGCAAGCCTATAGATTAATATATTCTGTTCCTTTAAGATGAAAACAGGTCTATTTGTGACACCGGCAGTGTAATTAAAGCACCTCAGCCAAACTGGCTCCTTCTTGTAATAAGAAACCACACATGTAGCTGGTTTAGAATGCAATTAAAGGTAAATAGATTTAAAGAAGCTGGAACGATGGCTTCCCCTTAAGCTGCAGCTACTTGGAGCTGGGGCATGATTGTACCCATTCAGAGGACTCTTAGGTGTTAAGTTACAGCGCGGTTTCCAGGTGAGCAATCATTGTGAGAGGAAATCTACGCTGAGAAAAATTCAAGATTTCAATCAAGCTCAATTTGCGAGAGTGTGTATATGTGTGTGAGTCTGTGTATATGTGTGTGTGTATCTGTGTGTGTGTGTGTCTGTGTGTATGTGTGCCTGTGTGTCTGTGTGTGCGTGTGTCTGTCTGTGTGTGTGCGCGTGAGTCTGTGTATATGTGTGTGTGTATCTGTGTGTGTTTCTGCCGGGGAGGGGGTCCCAGGAGCCTTCTGACCACCATCTTCCACCCTTCGAATCATTGTCAAGCAGCAATCAATATCCATTATTGGAGCAGTAAAAGTCAGGTGCTGCTCCTTACTGGCGAATAGGTCATCTGTGACTTGTAGTATTGCTGAGATAAGGAAGACGCTGGATAGAAGGAATAAGGCAATATTAAGAGCCGTGTAATTATCAGGGTTGTGTATTTTCTGTACTGTATCAATCACCACCGGTCATCACAAACAACAGGATACAACATCTCTATACCAGTTACTACTGTAGGTTGAAATTTCACGCAGCCATGAGGATCCTGCCTGTCTGGACGCTTTTTCTTGTCACCTTATTAATTTTTGGCAGGAACATTTTTTAGCTACTTGATGACCAGAAGGATTTCTCAACTTCATGATGAAGCCGAATTTTAAGTTAAGTTTGCGCTTTACCGGAAATAACTTTATTTTGGTAGCACATTGGAATAAATATTCTTGTAGTCTGTTATACAGGGAAAAATTGAGAAATAATACACTTTTTTAACATTCTAATTTTTATAACCTGTACACAGTTAGTACAAGCTTATTAATTAACTCTTCTGAGTATAATGATACCTAACATCTGTTTATTTCTGATTTGAAGGAATGATAGGGCTGTAAGTAAATTCTGTATATTTATTTATTTTAACTGTTTATTTTATTAAGTTTACTTTTCACTTGGGGACACCCTGGTTTGTTGGATGCAGGTCCCTCCTGCCCTGGGGCAGCCTTCTGCTGGGGTAAGTGCTAAGGATATCACTGCACTGACGTCAGAAAATGATCTATCCAGAGAGTGTGGGGCACAAGGAACACTGTACTGCAAGCAGGGTGCAAGGGACAGAAGTCAGTGGTTTCCGGCAACTACCCCAAGAGCAATCGCAGGATTTATAGAGGGGGTTTCCAAATGCTCGATTTCAGAACAAAGAAAAAAAAAAACTAAAAAAATAATAATAGAATTAGAAAGGCACCAATATATATATATATATATATATATATATATATATATATATATATATATATATATATACACTAAATCTGTACATTAATATAAATACTCACATTAATATTTGCCTCATTGTCATAATGACATAATTCCAGCTTCCCAGCTTGATACCTTGGGATAAATCTACTAAACTGCCGGTTTGAAAAAAATGGAAGTGTTGCCCATAGCAGCCAATCAGATTCTAGTTATCGTTTATTTAGTACATTCAACAAAATGATAATTAGAATCTGATTGGTTGGTATAGACAAAATCTCCACTTTTTCAAACCTGCAGTTTAGTAAATATACCCCCTAGTATTTAACACAACGCTACAAAACTGATACTAATTTGATACTAATCTCCTTTACATCCAATTAAAGAAGTATAACAGCAAAGGAGCACAGCTCACTTATATAGCATTTTTTTTTACTAAAGTCACAGAAATTCACTAAAGCCAAAACATAAGAACAAAACACTAGACAAAAATAACAATAACGGTGGTCATTTTGTTGAAGCCACAGTTCATCAAAACATTGGCAGTTCCCCACAGAAAGAGTTTGTGACTGCAGACAAATTGTTACAGTGTTCATAAATGCAGACAAAATCATATGTGATATATTATCTCTATATTCTAAGGCATAGACCATTGTTTGTTAAACTTATATTTTTTAATCTAATACCCCATTATGTATGGATATGTTATCCATGTACCCATATTTTGCTCTAATGCTTACCAAGTATCCTTTACGTCTCTAAAGGCTCATCAAGTACCCCCTTATTCCTATAAATGTTTCATACATTTAATTTTCTATATATTTAATTTTATATATTGTTATCCAGCCAATGTTATAAAACCTTTCTTGTAAATGTCACAAGATTGGGTTAGGGGTACCGTCTCCTGGGGTAGACGGCTGGTCTTCACATGCAATCAGCCAAAGACATCACACCAGTCCAGTGCCTTGGTTTAAGTAGCCTCAACAAGTTTTATTCACCAGCATTAAAGTAAAAAAACCCATAAACAAAATCCTTGCCTTTTCGGCTTCTAACTAATACACAGGCACACCTCTCCAAAGTGAGGGACCTAGTGTCCCACACACATACAAAATAACAGAACTTACTGGACATAAATAGCAGTATCTCTCAGGAGCCATCTGACCTCATCTCCCAGGTAGTGAGAGACTGAACGATCTACCTAGTAGCTTTATAACAGCACCTCATCAGGTGCAACTCCTGATTATTACTCGCAACTAGCTAGCTGGTTGTAAAACTCGAAATGGGCCTTATGAATGGAGCCCGTCCTACTCTCTCCATTCATACCCCAGGGACCCTTATACTGGCTCTTCCTACAGCCGAACATACTGTTTGGGAAACTCTTTCTCAAACACAAACAATCTCCCTGGGGTTTTAAAACAAATGTCAGAAATTCAGGATATATATAATCTTCCATTTATTACTTTACCAGTGCTTCTGTCACATAAAGTACAATTTGTTATGCATGCTAAAGAGTTGCATACCACCCAACTGACCCAATTTTGGTGAGACTTCTCAATTAGCGCACTGCAAAGGGGCGGGACATTACAGAAAAGGGAGGGAGGGTTAACATAATACGTCCACTTGTGGCTGAACATGGGCGGAGTTTATTTTGTGCCGATTATGTGATTCTAAATGTTGGGAGGTATGGTATGATCTATATAACTCTCAGTCTGTGACTTCTTGCTGTCTCCATTCCCTCCTCACGTCACTGTTCAAGTCACATGCAGCCCTGTCCTCACTAACACATCACTCATCTCCTGTTATACTCTGTGCTGCTGGGAGTCCCTGTTCCTTCAACTATATAACTCTCAGTCTGTGGCTTCCTGCTACCTCTATTCCCCTCCTCACATCATGTCACTGCCCCTGTCACATGCAGCCCTGTCCTCACTGACACATCACTCATCTCCTGTTATACTCTGTGCTGCTGGGAGTCCCTGTTCCTTCAACTATATAACTCTCAGTCTGTGGCTTCCTGCTACCTCTATTCCCCTCCTCACATCATGTCACTGCCCCTGTCACATGCAGCCCTGTCCTCACTAACACATCACTCATCTACTGATATACTCTGTGCTGCTGGGAGTCCCTGTTCCTTCAACTATATAACTCTCAGTCTGTGGCTTCCTGCTGCCTCCATTCCCCTCCTCACATCATGTCACTGCCCCTGTCACATGCAGCCCTGTCCTCACTAACACATCACTCATCTCCTGTTATACTCTGTGCTGCTGGGAGTCCCTGTTCCTTCAACTATATAACTCTCAGTCTGTGGCTTTCTGCTGCCTCCATTCCCCTCCTCACATCATGTCACATGCAGCCCTGTCCTCACTAACACATCACTCATCTCCTGATATACTCTGTGCTGCTGGGGACCCTGCTCCTTCCACTATATAACTCTCAGTCTGTGACTTCCTGCTGCCTCCATTCCCCTCCTCACATCATGTCACTGCCCCTGTCACATGCAGCCCTGACCTCACTAACACATCACTCATCTCCTGATATACTCTGTGCTGCTGGGGGACCCTGCTCCTTCCACTATATAACTCTCAGTCTGTGGCTTCCTGCTGCCTCCATTCCCCTCCTCACATCATGTCACTGCCCCTGTCACATGCAGCACTGTCCTCACTGACACATCACTCATCTCCTGATATACTCTGTGCTGCTGGGGGACCCTGCTCCTTCCACTATATAACTCTCAGTCTGTGGCTTCCTGCTGTCTTCATTCCCCTCCTCACATCATGTCACTGCCCCTGTCACATGCAGCACTGTCCTCACTGACACATCACTCATCTCCTGATATACTCTGTGCTGCTGGGAGACCCTGCTCCTTCAACTATATAACTCTCAGTCTGTGGCTTCCTGCTGCCTCCATTCCCCTCCTCACATCATGTCACTGCCCCTGTCACATGCAGCACTGTCCTCACTGACACATCACTCATCTCCTGATATACTCTGTGCTGCTGGGGGACCCTGCTCCTTCCACTATATAACTCTCAGTCTGTGGCTTCCTGCTGTCTTCATTCCCCTCCTCACATCATGTCACTGCCCCTGTCACATGCAGCACTGTCCTCACTGAGACATCACTCATCTCCTGATATACTCTGTGCTGCTGGGGGACCCTGCTCCTTCCACTATATAACAGTCTGTGACCTCCTGCTGCCTCCATTCCCCTCCTCACATCATGTCACTGCCCCTGTCACATGCAGCCCTGTCCTCACTGACACATCACCCATCTCCTGATATACTCTGTGCTGCTGGGGGACCCTGCTCCTTCCACTATATAACAGTCTGTGACATCCTGCTGCCTCCATTCCCTTCCTTACTTCATCACATACCTTTGCTCCCTGACACAATGACACAAAGTCAACACACTTATTTCCAAAAATACTCTGTGCTGATATGAACATTCTATGGATACAATTGGCTACAGGTTGTCCTATGATGATGATGGTACACTGACAATTGTAGCAGTGCTGCACTTTTGTACTCTTCAGTATATTGTGTAGTTAGCTAGGAAAGATATATCTACATTATTTTAAGTTGGAAAAAAAATCTGATCTGTCAGGCAAAAATAAACAAAACACACAAATACAAACAAAACACACAACCTCACGCACCATATGCCTTTATTGGGTAACGATGCAGACAAACGAGGAGCTTTAAACTCTGTAACCTTTAAACTGGCCACAAGGGAGAACGAAAAAATCCCATTAGTGCGAGCGCCTCAGTCTACCTTGGATATGTTAATTACTGACAGACAGCTTTTTAATAATTAATGAGCTTAAATTCATTTGGGGAGCCACACAGCGCCAGCCTCTCAAGGTGCAGACTTCTGACACCAGAGGACAACTTGACAACTGACTGCTTGTGGTCATCCTAACACCAGCACAGAAATAAACGTCTCTTCGCCTTAGATTAAACCCAGGGAGCGAAAGATACTGCAGGATGCTGAATTCCTAATTAAATATTTATTTTATTTATTTAATATATTTTATGTACTATTTATTATGTTTATTTAAATATTTTTGGAGCTGTACAGAAGGTCAGTTACACAGGAGATTTCCATCATCAGAAAACTAACTTATTAACTTTATAAATGCTCTCCTGAAACTCCTGCTATTTATAGGTATTACATCTGTTATCCAGAAGGCTTGTGACTTATGGCTTTACAGATAAGGGATTTTTTTTTCTCCTGTAGTTTGGAGTGCCCTGACTAAATTATATTAAGTTGCAATAAATAATGACCACTGAATTCCACACACAACCCCTGGTATTCTCCTCCTCGAAAAATTATTTAGCAGAGCTCCTCGTGGTGACTGTAGGATTCACTGTAAGGAGCACATACCTGTGTTTTCACAATATCACCAAGTTTGTTTTTGGTTTTCAGAATAATGGGTTTCTGGATAAGAGATTATATACCTGTACTTTATATTTCTATCTTCCTTCTGTAGCTGTTAGCCCTTTATAAACAGGGCATGGGTTGGCACATGCCACGTTAAGCTTTACTGCACATCAGGTGGGTTGGCTGGGCACGCTGGAAGCCTGGCGCCTTCCAGTCCGTATCGCATTCTGCCATCTTGAGCCGGATGTACAACAAAAATCTGCTCTATAGATCCAACTGTTTCCAATGCAGAAAATACAATACAGCTGATTGGTACTGAGGGCTGTGAGAACAAACAGCTGGCCTGATGTTATAAATACAGGGCTGAAAAGCACAGAAGACGCATGGAAAAAGCAATGGAGTTAGTAAATGTTGCAGAAGGGTAGGTACAAGCCAGTAAATTAAAATCATCTGATGGTTTACAACCCACTAAGAAACAGGGATAGTTTCATGGATAACATTATAATAGACATGAGCAAATGTTTGAAACTTGGTGCTGGTTATGAAATTAGCCCTAGTGCCCAACTGTGTGTATTGGTTTATGGATGAAAAGATATGTTCTACAGTATTTTGAGTCATGAAGTTGAATGAACTGAAACACGACTCATTAGTTCATTACCGTCTATCCAGACCAAGAATGCCACACATTGGAACCAGGCCGGGAATACATCTTATGCCACCTAAAAATATTGCTGGGAACCAGATCGTCCGTAACTAACTAATGTGCATTCCCCAGTGTGCCCTAAGGACAGAGCGCGTTGCATTAAGCTGGGTTCAAAGTTGAGGCATTATATAAAAAGAACCAGCAATTATAACGATTCCTTGCTTATGTATTGGTCTGCACTGCTGACCTCCACAGACACTGAGTATCCGTATGTGTACAGTGATTCCAGGCTTATTGTATCCACTGCGGGTAATCTAACCGCTGTACAAACCTGGTGTTGTGAAACTACAAGCCCCAGCATGCTTTGCTAGCAGATAGCTAACCCATAGCTGGCAAGGTATGCTGGGACATGCAGTTTCACAACACCTGGAGAGCCACAGGCTAGCCAAGCCTGTTTCAGAGCCTTAGCCTATAATGAGCCAGATGGAGGCAGCGGCAGAATAATGTAGGAAATAAATATAACTACTTCATGACTTAGGGCAGGCCTGGCTCTCCGGGTGGTGTGAAACTACATGTCCCAGCATGCCGTGCCTGTGCCAGCTATCAGCTGACAAAGCATCATGGGGCTTGTAGTTTCACACCTAAAGCATACTTGCCAACTTATGGCAAGTATGATCCGGGAGCCGCCAGGGGCAGGTGGCTGTGCAGGGGGCAGGGCTCCAAAAATGGCGTCATTTTGGCCCCACCCCTGTGACATAATGAAGCAAACGCTGCATTTTACAGCGGGGGGCGGGGCCAAATGTGATTCCCAATGAAGCGCGGCATTTTGGATTTAATTCTGCCCACATCACTAGGAAGTGGGCAGATGCGGGAGATTATCATACTCTCCCAGGAGTCCGGGAGACCCACCCAGAATTCGGGAATCTCCCGGACATTTCGGGAGAGTTGGCAAGCATGACCAAGACAGCCGCAGGTTTTCCTTGTGACCAGATCAGAACTGACAGCTTCACTATCTGCTTGTTAAACTGACAATATTTTTAACTGCTTACACTAGTAAATCACATTTTTTTTTTAAAAATGTCAGAAATGGCTTTCATATGTCAACATAATGAAGGAAATGACTTTATATTCTAGCACATTGCCAACAAATTGGGAGAATCTTGTTCTACTTACTCCCACTCATATGCTCTAGAAAAGACTATGGTCCTGATTCATTAAGGACATACTTGCCAACTCTCCTGGAATGTCCGGAGACTCCCGAAATTCGGGTCGATCTCATGGACTCCCGGGAGAGCTGGCAAGTCTCCCGCATCCCGCAATTGCGGGGCTAAAATAACGCGATTTGCGGTGAGTCACGTCATTTTGCCGTTTTGTCGCGGGGGGCAGGGCCAAAATGACGCGATTCACTGTGCCCCGCACCCTCTCGCCCTCTAGACACGCCTTCTTCCAGACACAACTTGCCAAAGGTAGGCAAGTATGATTAAGGAACGTAAATGGCGATACGTGTAGTCTTTTGCGTAAAATCGCTCTGCGCATACCCAGACCTGGACTATACGACAGAGAGCACAGTAACGTCTAATTCATCTTTGAGTGTAGAGGTCCCTTATTACAACCTATGATTTCAGCGACAGAACAGGGAGGAGACTGGGCGTATGCAGGAAGTCAATGTACAGTAAGGACGTGCCAAGCTCAGCGCACTCAGCAGCGTCCGATTCAAGCTTTGGCCGTCTTTTTCTGTTGTATCACTTGCACCAGCTACAGGTCCGGTGTAAGTGCTGATTACTAGTGATGACGGCTGTGTGTGCAGCTAGAACATGTGTTTGCAATCAGGAGCAACTGGAAAAATACATTTTATGTACAGTAGACATTAACTTGATAAATGTATTTTAAGGGGGGGGGGGGGGTGAAAAAAAACAAACACTCTTTTCATTTTTCAATGTTTTACCATTCAATGACTTTATTATTATCAGGTGACCTTAAATTGTTAGTTTTTTCTGTACGTTCTTTTATGACTTGATATTCCACAACTGTATTGGACGTATCCGGCAATTTCTTGTCTGTTAGAGCAGAGCGGATCTAGACCCGTATTCATCACCAGACGCTTCTTCAGATCCGCTCCTTGTTGAATACAGATGTGCGTATACCCGCTGAATATATTCGTTTTGCATTTGTTAATGAATCAGACCCTTTGTATTTATTAGAGGTGCACCAGAATATTCTGTAAGTCAAATAGAAAGTGGAACTAGATTTTTTTTACAAATAAAACCGACAATAATTGATGACATAGCACTTACATAAACATTGTCAGTTGTATTCAGAGGTCACATCCCAGATGTCCCCATTTTGTTGGGACAATCCAGAATCCCAGATCTAGAAATGGGCGGGGCTTCTTCCATATAAGCATACCCCGCCCAGATCCACAGACACCTGACAAAAAACGTCTACTTTGAGGTGAAACCCCACCCATTTTGTAAGTCCCACTCCTTTTACGGCCCTTGAATCAGGACAGTTGGGTGGGATGCAATGCTGCATCATGCATGGGCAGATGTATATATATATATATATATACATATTATGCCTAGATTGAGCAATTTGCACTCTATTAAAAGAGCTGATAACATACCTTCCAAAGTGTTGTAGCCAATCAGAAGATAAGAACATTCAGAGACTAGACCAACCTCTAGCCAATTAGAGCATTAGAACATTTACAGGACTAGACTGACTTGTAGCCAATCAGAGCATTAGAACATTTACAGGACTAGACTGACTTGTAGCCAATCAGAGCATTAGAACATTTACACGATTAGACTGACCTGTAGCCAATCGGAGAATTAGAACATTTACAGGACTAGAATGACCTGTAGCCAATCATGGCATTAGAACATTTATAGGACTAGAATGACTTGTAGCCAATCAGAGCATTAGAACATTTACAGGACTAGACCACTGTAACTCACCCTCCAAAGTGGTGTAGCCAATCAGGAGGCTAGGTGAAGTGGGCGGGCAGAAGGGTACGGTGCAGAGCAAATTGCATAATTTTTGCCCCACCCTCACAACGCAATGACACGCAAGCATTAGGGCCAAAATAACACGATTCGTCACAAATCGCATCATGAAGGCTCCCATTAGGGAGAATGGTCTGCTCTCCCGGAAGTCCGGGAGACCTATCTGGAGTTCAGGAGACTCCCAGACATTCCAGGGAAGTGGATAAGTACCATGTACATTACAGTTGTTTTATTGTTATTTTAGCATACTCTTCCCTAATACAGACTAACATAACACCCTGGAAAATCACTGTTCCTAAAAGGCGACCAAACCAAGTCTGGCAATGATTAAACGAAGAGGAAGCATCGCTAGGACCCCCACTGTTGTTCTAGTCAGAGGGACGGATAGGTAAATAAATGTTATCACTCTGAACGGCCTCTTTACTGTCCGTGGCTGCTTCTCACACAACGGTGATTTACGTCTTGTGAATTTATTTTTCCAAGATCTCACGCTCAGCCTCCACCACAGTATTTTTATCCATTCTGATAAGCAATTAAAATGGCAATCCATTTCCCCAATTTATTCCATTTGGAACCTGTTTGGGTCCCCTCCGGTCCACTTATTTACTGTGTTGAGAACTTTGCAGAAAAACCAATTTGTTTCTTCAGTTACATAACAGGAAAAATATCAGCACAAACTCGTTCAGGTGCCAGGCTGCCGACAATCCGGGACACCGCTGCGGGGAGAAAGTTTTGTCAGCGCTGGAATAAAAAGATTTGTTTTTATTTTTGGAGAAGGTTCTATTATTTTGCCATCTTCCTCGGGGACTAGTTTCAACTCAAAAAGATCCTTCATCCAGACAGATAAACAAGAAACATGGAAGTAATAGATCAGAGAATGTATTGTTATGTGGACGCGGGCGGATGCATTACTAACTGAACAGAGCGTCCATTTCGCTGGGACAAAAAACATTCTCTTCAAAGTGGATTTGTTCTGGGGATCGTCGATGTTTAATAATAAAAAAAGAGCATTTTATTCAAATTAGTATTTCCGTTTCTCAGCTGTTTAAAATTCACTTAATGTGGACCTGACACCAATGCATAGTGGAGGTGTCCATTTGTGACCTGTATATTTTAATATTCACTACAAACCACTCACCTCACTGTGGCACGAGGCACAATGTAGTTTGGTTCCTGCCGCAGATAGGAAGCGGCTAGTAATATTAACAGGCTCTGCTCTGCCTACCCCTGCCCCAGGAGTGGCTGCGGTAAACTGATGCGGTCTGGATGCCAGTCCCAGGGCGTTGCTGCGGTAACCAGATTTTGACGAGCCCTGCGGTTGTCCATTCTATACACTTTTATAAGCACAGAATATTTAACCTGCCATCATATTACCCATAATTAACAACTTCATATTACGCCCCTCGGGGCAAGGTGACAAGGTTAGGGGGCTGTGGCGCCACCACCACTGCACAATGATGTAATTTGCGGCATCACTATCTTTGTCAGAAGATAACTGGACCTGAGCCTCATTAGCAAATATCAAGCAACCTTCCTGGACAATGCGATATTTTGAGGGGTTAATCCAGAAAAATCCTCCTTCACCCCTTGTCATCATCATTAATAAAACATTTTAAAATGCAAATTTGCAGCAGTCATTTTGTTTATCTGACTGTGACATAGCTGCGCCTTCTGCCTTCTAGAACTCCCCCAAAGAAGTGTGTGACCCCCACCGCCACTCCGAGACATCTCCACAGCGTCACATGACTAATTCCGAAAATGTTTTAGAATTGCATAGACGTTGAATGTGAATAACACCCTGTATAGGCATCCTGTATCATATACAAGTGCGTTCAGTTTTGGAGATTATACAAGGCACGTCTTCTAACGCCGAACCCAGGACACACACTTCGATGACTCCATTGGCCGCAGGGAACGCTCTGGAGTGCGCTGGGACATAGAGTGTAAGACAGGAACAAAGAGGAACAGCTTTTATGGAGAGCGTGACTGAGCAGTGGAGTGTAGCAGACTCACACAGCTTCTATACTCAGCTGTCAGTGCTTCGGAGAGGCCACTTGTGCATCCCATCTGCTCCAGTCTTCTCTTTTTCTTTACAATGCTCCGTCTTTCTTTTCCTTTTTTTTTTTAAGAATTAGTTCAAATTTACTGCTTACATTAAGTGTAAATTATGAAAAGTACAGGAAGGTCACTTTGAAAGTTATTGCACCAATGTTATAAATACAGCGCTATAATGATGGTTAGTGTTCATGACGGACTGCAACGTGACATTCTCAGAGTAGACAGTGGTATAACCAATGTGGATTGGTGATTGTTACTGAACAATGAACAGAGTTTGGAGTGTAATATTTTTCAGGTTTCCCCTCTAATATAGAACTCGATCTTCATGTGTGCAGCACGGTGGCTCAGTGGTTAGCACATCTGCCTCACAGCACTGGGGTCATGAGTTCGATTCCCGACCATGGCCTTATCTGTGTGGAGTTTGTATGTTCTCCCTGTGTTTGCATGGGTTTCCTCTGGGTGCTCCGGTTTCCTCCCACACTCCAAAAACATACTGGTAGGTTAATTGGCTGCTAACAAATTGACCCTAGTCTGTGTGTGTGTTAGGGAATTTAGACTAATCACCAATGGGGCAGGGACTGATGTGAGTTCTCTGTACAGTGCTGCGGAATTAGTGGCGCTATATAAATACCTGATGATGATGATCATCCACTAGGCAACCTAACTCTAACATGTTTTTATGTGGTTATATTTGACAGAGGAGGATAAGAGGGCCCAAGCTAGTATGTTGCTTAGGAACCACATGGGATCTTCCTCCGGCTCTGAATATAACTTGACACTGGGGAATGTACTCAAGCATGCTGGTGATAGAGGGTCGGATTCATTAAGGAACCTAAATGCCGATACGTGCAGTATTTTGTGTAAAATCGCTCTGCCCAGGAACTGGACCATACGTTAGTGAACGCAAGTGAACGCAATTAATCTTCGAGCTGTGTAAGTTATTTTTCCGTCTCTTTAAATAATAAATGAGATGAGCAGGTTTCCAAAATACAATATTTCTATAATTTATTAAAAAGGTATTATACTGGACGAAGCAGACATACGCCCAGGGTCTCAAATGCCAATTGACAACCTATATTTGATTAACTTATTCTTTTTATAGGATATGCAACTCCTTCTTACTTCAAAACACACCTTCCCAGCTTACATCACTGCTGGTGCTCTATCATTAAAATAACATGTTCTATTGGACGGTCATTTATTTGGCCATATCCGGTGATGATTGTGAAATACAATCATATGACAATTATCTAATCTGTTTTGCTCATGAATTGTGCAATAATGGAAAATTACTAAAAACATGTCTCTTTTTATGCAATTCTGTATTGTGTAACACGTTCTCTTAAAAGTACAGACCCTAATCTTAAATATATGAGCTTATATGTATTTCTGTTAGTTTTGTTAAAAGTTACTTCGACAGAGCTCAAAGGACTCATACGGTAGCCTACTATTTCATGGGTAGAACCAGGAGATGAATGGGCGTACGTATGCCCGTAATCAATGTACAGTAAAGGCGTGTCAAGCTTGAGCGCACGAAGCAGCAAGCGATTCAGGGCATCTCTAAAGTCGGGTGTAAGTGCTGATCACTAGTGATGACAGCTGAGTATGCAGCTAGAACATGTGTTTGCAATCAGGAGCAACTGTAAAAATGTATTACATGTGTAGAAGACATTAATAACATCATGATACATGTATTACTCTTTTTACTGTTTTTTCCATTAATGACTATATTATTAATAGGTGACATTAATTACTTTTTTTTATATGCGTTCTGTTGAAGCTTTACATTGGATGTATCCTGCAGTATCTTGTCTGTCTGAGCAATTCGTACCTAGACCTGTATTCAACAAGAGACGTTTCTTCCGAACCGCTCCTTGTTGAATACGGTCGTACATTTGCTCTAATTACCTGTGTTTTAAACAAAAATACAATTTACGTCCGTTTCGTTGTAGTGCTTCCGCAGCTGACAAGCCACAGTTGGCATGCCTATGCTCTATGGTTAATCAATGATTGAATTCTAGTGTTTTTGGTTACCGGTCAATCAAGGCACTTAAAAAAAAAAATTCTCTCGTTTGCAAATAAAATGAAGGTTTTTTATCAGATATTTGGTGATAACAAAACACACACTTTGCTGCTTCAATTTGTATAATGAAGCACCTGCTTTCTGCAAGCCAGATGGTAACCAGTCACCAAGTATTTACTGGTGATACCGATCCAGCTTGTCAAAGTCCGATAGTCTCATAAGAGAAGGCTGGATGTTTTACAAGGTCGAGAAGAGCGGATAAAGCGCAGATGAGCGGACAGTTGTCAGCTGTGCGCTTATTGCACGGACACCGTTTTAATTCAAATTTGGAGAAAGTATTGTGGGTTACTTATGCTAATTGAATTTCTATTTATAACGCATCTGCATGTGGTCTCTTGTGGAACATAATACAGAATCTTCTGGCAAGGACTCACTTTCTGTCCGTTCCATTGTACATTCTGCTGGATGAATATCAAGTACACTTTTTTTCCCACTTGGCTCCAATCTTCATCTCATCCATCTACTTCAGATACACGAGCCTCAGTCTACGCCTTATTGGAAGACCAGAAATGCCTCATCTGAAGTTTTAGACAGGATGCTGTGTTACGTTACATCTTTCTGTTATAGCCGCAATATAACTCCTGATAGTTCAGGACAACAAGCTCTTGTATCCAACTCTTACAGAAACTTTCGTGGGTTGAACCAATATCCAGCCTATGATACTAGATACTTGTGTTATTACACAGGCATGAGGCTAGCAGCTTGACATACAGCCAAATTGATTGTTGATTTATCTTAATGATAAACAATAAGGAAGGGGTGGTGACAATGTGTTTGTCAGGCACCGCCCGTGATCTCTGGGATGGCCGCCTGTATCCGCTATAGCGCGTCTGGTTGCCTAGCAGTTACTACTGAGCGTTCACGTTGCTTAGCAACGGGACGCTATACTAAGCGCGCTAGGCACTAATTATGACGGCGCATAGCGCTGAACTCCTATTGGCCCATAGGATTATTCAACCCCTCCTGGTGCTCCCCTCCAATGCCAGAGTTTCAGGTCTCTACCCTGTCCTCCAGTGTTTCCTCAGTGTTCCTGCGTATTGCTTGTCTCTTGATTCCTGCCTGCCTGCCTGTGACCCGGATTGCCTTGACTACCCCTGTTGGATATCCCTGTGTACCGCGCTTCAAGAACGCTACCGACCCGGGCTTGTCTCACCTTCCCTTTGGATTCTCCTTGTGTACCTGCATTGCCTGTACCGTTACTGAATCGGCTTGTCTGAAAATTCTTCTCGTGCTTCGCTATCTGACTCGTGGAAGGACCGCGACCTGCGTGTCTCCTGCAGCTGAGTCCATACCTCCTTGCGGGGATCCCTGGTGAATACCAGGGGCGGGTTAGACTCCGCACCTTCCTCCGAGTAGTGCCAACGATAGCAGGTACGCTATACCAGTCGTGACAGTGTTGAAAAGGAAACTGAAAGAAATGACAGTGATGCCACTGAGTGTAAAATTTGAAAGGCAACAGGGAGTATTAATGATAGAGTAATGACATCATCATCATCATCATCAGCTATTTATATAGCGCCACTAATTCCGCAGCGCTGTACAGAGAACTCACTCACATCAGTCCCTGCCCCATTGGAGCTTACAGTCTAAATTCCCTAACATACACAAAGACAGACTAGGGTCATTTTGATAGCAGACAATTAACAATCTAGAATGTTTTTTGGAGTGTGGAAGGAAACCCACACAAACACGGGGAGAACATACAAACTCCACACAAGGTCATGGTCAGGAATCGAACTCATGACCCCAGTGCTGTGAGGCAGAAGTGCTAACCACTGAGCCACCGTGCTGCCCATAGAGACGTAATCTGACTGATGCTTAGTACAAAAAAACAATACCGCCTTAATTCACACAGAGAGGGTCCTGAGGGCAGCAAGCTAAGTAACCTGCTAGTATACTAAACAGTTACTTGGGAAGCTCTATGGACCCGACTCATTAAGGATCATAAATGGTGATACGTGTAGTATATTGTATAACATCTCTCTGCGCATACCGAGAACCGGAGCATACACCAGTGAACGCAGGAACATCCAATTCATCTTCGAGTGCAAAAAACCCTTTTAACAGCCTACGATTTCATGGAGTGAACAAGAGGGTAATGGGAGCATGTACATAGTCAGTATACAGCAAGGGCGTGCCAAGGTCAAGTGCACGCAACAGCGCCCCGTTCAAGCTTTGGGCAAGGTAAGTGATTTTCTGTCGTATCAGTTGCACCACTACAGGGATGGTGTAAGTCCCGAGTGATGTCGGCTGTGTATGAATAGTAGGACGTGTGTTATCAAGCAGTAAAAGTGCATTTTATGTACCGTAGACCTTAATAGTATTTTATGGGGTGGGGGTGGGGGGTAGGTCCAGATTAATGATAAATCATTGTCATTAATGTTTTCTTATTAATCTGGACGCACTTGCGCTAATCGATGCACCCGGCACCACCAAAGAGGATCTCGTTCTGACCGTCAACAGTTTCGCTCCCTGAGTCCTAGACAGCAAAATAAGGATATAACAGAACCTAGGTCCCGATTCATTAAGGATCTTAACTTGAGAAACTTCTTATTTTAGTCTCCTGGACAAAACCATGTTACAATGCAAGGGGTGCAAATTAGTATTCTGTTTTGCACATAAGTTAAATACTGACTGTTTTTTCATGTAGCACACAAATACTTGATAGCTTATTTGTACACTCAAATTTAAAGTTGATATTTGTGTGTTACATGAAAAAAACAGTCAGGATTTAACTTATGTACAAAACAGAATAATAATTTGCACCCCTTGGTTGTAACATGGTTTTGTCCAGGAGACTGAAATAAGAAGTTTCTTAAGTTAAGATCCTTAATGAATCAGGCCCCTATTTGTGATAAATCCAGTGTACAGCGCTGTGTACAATGTCATGCCTTATATAATAGATCAGGTTTAGTGCAATGAGGACAACTATAATAAAATGTATGACTTTTATGTTAGCATCTTGTCCTTTAGAGGATCCGCAATGCATCACAAATGTCATTCATGGTAAATCCAGATCTATTTGTATATGGGAGATCATAAAATGTGAGCTATTTGTTTTTCAGGGTTTTCTGTCCTTTCTGGTAAAAACAAAATAGCCTGGGAGTACAGAGCGAGCCGTAGAGACATTCATTTAAATATGTTTTCTAATACCTTTAAAGTGTTGTACCAAAATCATCAATTTTCTCTCCCAGCGGGAGCAGGTGTAGTCTGAGTGGTAGGAGCAGAATGTGATTATTTGGGTAACAATGTTTTGCATGGAGAGATACATTGAAATGTTCTGTAGTTCCAGTGTCCTTGCCTTCGGTCCCCGGGGAAACAGATTGATGGGCAGATTTGAGAAATTCAATTACAAAGACACTTACAACATGTAAACATGCGAGTGACACAAACAATTAACATATTACATAGCAGGAGAAAAATACACATCAATAAATAGCCGCTTCCTTTTTAGCTGACTTTGTGGTTTGCGTATTTGAAGATACAAGCGGAAAAAAAAAAAGAAGAGAGAAAGGAATATTTTGAGATTTATTCTTTACAGAGGGCACTTAATTCAAATGTGGAGCTGACATACATACATTTTGGAAAAAAAAGTAACATTACTAGTACAGCATAAATGTAATGTACAGCTATTAACATGCAATTCCTTTATAATGTAGGGGTCTAGTTAGCCAGCTATCTGCTGGCTATCTACTGGCAAAGCATGCTGTGACTTGTAGTTTCACAACACCTGAGGAGCCCCAACTTGTCCAGACCTGCCCCGTGATACTGCAGATTTCCTATGGCTGCCTATCACGGATCAAGAGATAGCGATAGCTATAGCAGGACAGCAGCGGTACTGGTACTACCGCTGCCGGGGATAAATAGGCTTTGCCATGTTTCTTGTGTCACGTGACTTAATTAAGGTTACCACATACTTACCAACTTTGGCAGCGTGATGTCCGGGATGGGGCTCCGTCATGGGGGCGTGGACGCGCGGACAGCGTAGTTAGGCCCCGCCCCCTGCCAGTCGTTACCAATATCGGCCTATCACAGCAGGGGGCGTGGGCAGAATGACACATTTAGCCCCACCCACTTCACCAATGAAGAGGGCAGGCTGCGGGAGGGTGCCCTGCTCTTATGAGAGTCTGGGAGAACTCCCAAAAATTCAGGAGTCTGCCCATTATCCTCAATTTAAACAAAATGAACCTAAAATATTCTTAAACAACGCCCCCCATTCAGCGTCATGCCCTGGATAGTCTTCCCTCTTGCACAAGCCTAGTTACGGCCCTGGTCCTTCTACCTTACTAAAGTTGTCACTTGTGCCCCCTCGCTGGTGATATTTTGGATCGCCACAGGAATGTGTAAAATACATCTTATGTTATATCTTATGTGATATACTTGCTGGTGGCATATATCCACTGTGTATATAGAGAGATCTGTCCAAACACATTCTACGGTCAGCAGTTGCAACAGTGACATCTTGAGCCTGAAAGCAGTTACTGCACCCCATTTCAAAAAAATCCTACTGAGAAGTAGAACAATAAATATTATGATAATGATTCATTATTTGCTAATGAAATAAACTGCAACATTTGATTGCATTACATTTTAAACAAAATATTTTGAAACATATTTTGACAACAACCCTTTAAAATATAGCTTATCCTCTACTGCAAAACATGAAATCCAGTGTATGGAGAAGTAAGCAACTGACGTCACACGAATCTTCAGTTCCGACAAGTTCCTGAAACTGTTACATATGAATTTGATTGTTGTTATGTTTGTTGTTTAGAGTCACTTTAACCATCATAGACCGTGATTATAGCCTGTCTGAATATTATAGGGCCAGAGTTGTTATCTAGTAATTAGTATCAGTTGCGGGTTCTTGGGCTACTTTTCAAACATATATTTATTTTTCCCTGTGGCTGATCTGCAAAAAAACACTTTCAAAAGCATTAAACTTAGAACAGAAAACATCGACATTCAACAGCCGCTAACAACGCGTCCCCCAATGTGATAATAAGATAGGCAGAGGGAGACTGTGCAGATTTTGTACGACAGCTGCACATACTCATAAAAGTAACTGCTGGTCAAAATAACACAAAATTATTGAAAGTTGCCAAAATAATGAGAAAGTAAACAGCACCATTTCATTTTGATCAATATGTCATTCTCCTTAAAAGCACTCAAACTGTGCAATTATTCCCCGATAATCATACGTCTTGGCAGTGCATTATTGCAAATTTAACACACTAGCGTAATCCAGATTGGCTATCACAGTGCCAATGTGGCATGATATTAAGCTATAATGAAGTGTTATACTAAGGCAATGGAGTGTGCAGAAAAGTTTGTTAGACATACTTTCTACAGCTGCAAAGAATTTCATGCTCAGAGGTTTTCTGAATGTTCCGCTTGTTTTGATTTTGTTTATCTAAAAATCTATATTTTTGGGGTTTGCAAAATAAATTAACTCACACATCTGTCGAACGCCTCGTGACAGCTGAGGTGGTTTTCTTTTTGGAATGATAAAAAAAATATCATTTTCATTTTTTTCTTTTAATAACCAACAAATTGCTGAATACAAAATTTTCCGTCAGACGTTTATCAGGTGCTGGAGTCCTCCCACAATCTGGTTTGGGTACCTGCATCTCAAGCAATGTTACCTACTCTGCCGGAATGGCCGGGAGAGTTCCAAATTATATGGAGACCTCTCAGACTCCCAAGAGAGCAAGAGATACTCCCAGAAACGCGTGTTGTCAAATCACGCCTACACCAAGCGGGCAGGAGTGCCATCGCGCATATTGCTCCTCCCACTTGATGATGTGTAAAGTCACGCCCACACCAAGCGGGCAGGAGTACCATTGTGTTTTGCATATTGCTCCTCCCACTTGGTGATGTGTCAAGACATGCCCACACCAAGCAGGCAGGAGTGCCATCGTGCATATTGCTCCTTCCACTTGATGATGTGTAAAGTCATGCCCACACCAAGCGGGCAGGAGTGCCATTGCGCATATTGCTCCTCCCACTTGGTGATGTGTGAAGTCACACCCACACCAAGCGAGCAGGAGTGCCATCACGCATATTGCTCCTCCCACTTGGTGATGTGTGAAGTCACACCCAGACCAAGCGGGCAGGAGTGCCATCGCGCATATTGCTCCTCCCACTTGATGATGTGTAAAGTCACGCCCACACCAAGCAGGCAGGAGTGCCATTGTGCATATTGCTCCTCCCACTTGATAATGTGTAAAGTCACGCCCACACCAAGCAGGCAAGAGTGCCACTGTGCATATTGCTCCTCCCACTTGATGATGCATCAAGTCCCGCCTACCCCTTGGTTTCATGTTATCTGGAAGGGCGTTGAAAGACGCCGCATCTTACCGCCAGCGTTAACCCTTTGATGTATAGGGTGAATCCCTTTCATACATATACCACATTGTGTAGAAATTAGGAATTCACTCCATGATAATGTAGGTTATATAAGGAGGGGGGTCAATTACTAAGTGTAATACAGCGTTTAGGGGGTCAGAGGATAATCTATGCAGGACCTCTGATTTCCACAACCAGTAGACCAGCTCTAGAACAAAGAGGAACTTCCCCCTCAGGGGGAATATAAACTGGACAATACATGTGCCAGAGAACTGTATGTAACACACACCTGTCCTGTACCTACAGCCATCTTCATGGGTGGTCATAGGGACCCTAGGCTGCTTTCTGGGTGACTCTGTACAAATGAAATGACTTCATCAAGTTCATGTGGTGTCGAGGTCTGGCCATAGAGACAGGACTGAGGACTAAAGATGGCAGGGTGACAGGTATTATATACAAGCTACCATATTTGCCTCCCGGAAATCCAGGAAGGGATATTCAGGGGACAAGTACAGAGACCGGACAATGCAATTTTGCATCATCACAGCCCCATCCCCTCAGCGCAACGTTATGATTTGTGCCATGGCAACCCATGACGTTTCCAGTCACGCCAAGGCCCCACCCACTTCAGAAGACAGTGCCACGGGATCCGGGAGCCTGCCCTACTCTTCCGGTAGTCCAGACATTCTAGGATAGCAGGCAAGTTGGCACTCTACTAGAATGTTCAAGTCAATTTTGCCAGTTAAACTGCTATAAGGAAAAAAAAGTGGACTTAGAACTTTACTGTATTACGCTCCTATTAAAACACTTTATAAATGTCTTGTGATACTGGCAGCTGTACCACGGTGCATTTTGCCTATGGAGAAACACATCTAGGGCTAGATTTACTAAACTGCGGGTTTGAAAAAGTGGAGGTGTCGCCTATAGCAACCAATCAGATTCTAGTTATCATTTACTTAGTACATTCTACAAAATAACAGCTAGAATCTGATTGGTTGCTATAGGCAACATCTCCACTTTTTCAAACCCGCAGTTTAGTAAATATACCCCCTAGAAAGCAGGTCAGCTGCCCTGTTTATCACTCACCGGGCAATCACCAACCTTGTCAGAGCGCTGATTAGTAAATGTAGATTAGTAACAAGTGTCATGGAGGAGCTGAATGAAAAGAACACTGAGAAACTGCAAAAGAGGAACACAGTTTACATTAATTTCTTGTGACAATACCGTTCCCAAGACATTGATCCATACTGGGTTCTGTTTATTTACTCAATGATTTCCTGTCACGGTGTAAGTATGCCGTTCCGTTGAAAATTAACTTACACCGCGACCGCGGATGATGATATATTTGCAGAGTGTGAAAAGAAAACTTTTATTTCTTAAACTTTCGCTAATTGTGTCAATATTAATAGCGATGGTTTTCAGTTACAATAAAAATAAAATAACTGTGAAGTTAATCATGGAAAAAAAATTAAATCTGACTTGTTTAATATAAAAAAAAAATCACAAAGTGCTAATTGTTATTTTTCATTGAAAAATTAGAAATTAGAAAAAAAATGTAACTGATGGAATAATTGAAATGAGGATGTTACCAGGGGATAGTGTTAATTAAAAAACAAAAAAATTACACTGTATAAAGGGTAGGCTAATTAAGGGAATCTGGAGTTTCATTTTAAAGTGGAAATACCCTAAAAACAAACAAATACATATTTCAATGCTGTCAGAGCCAGGAATGCTAAATTTAATATGCCTGCACCCCTTGCTTCTGGAGGAGTGCAAGCCTAAATTATACGTCCCACAGCGCAATCAGCGAACATTACTAATCATGGTCAGTGACTGCAATTAACAATTCAGGGGGGACCTGACTTATATAAAGAAAGCGTTCTTGAATAAAGACAGAATGGTTTCTATGAAATCGCTCTGTCCCGTGACTGCTGTGTCTGAGATATCAGTGATGGCGGAGATGATGTCACCAGAACCTGATTAGCTAATAGGCTGCAGCCTAGGGTGCGAGACTTTTGGAGGGAATAGGGTAGGGACAAAATGTGTGGAGGTGCAAAATTTCGATAGGAAGATACATAAACTGAAATTCCTTTTAAAATATACCCTCGTTCTCACCTTCTTTCTGCTACAGGGCTCTGATTTTAATAACAATGAAATGAGTAAACAAAGATTGCCTTCACCCTTTTAAAAAGTAAAGTAGAGTTGGTTCAAAAATGCGCATATGTACACAATTGGGTGGGGGGAGGGGTTGGATGAAGGAAGACGGATTTTAAATTAAGCACAAGTCTGTTTTTTTGCCTGCCAGGTATTATCCTGGCATAGGCAACATGAGGGGGGTTTCCTAGTGGCTGGAACCCCCCCCCCCTCCAAGCCTGGAGCACTGAATAATTGAGGTGGCTGGACCCCGCCCCCGCTTCACACAGCTCTGCTTGAAAAGGGAGAGCTGCGTGCACCTAACAGTAGTGCATGCAGCGTTGCCCATGTATATTATAGGGATAGATAAAGAAATGGAAGTCGCTCAAATCAATTTATATTATAGGGATAGGAAGAGTTGGAGAGCAGCCAAGCACTGTCTAAAATTATAGCCACGCCCCCATATATGCTGGTCAAGCCCACTGGCGGAGTGGTGTGGAAACCCCCCTCTACAAATCCTGCGTTTGCCCCTGCCTGGCATAGAGAGCGAGGGACTGTATTAGCTTAGTGTGACCTGAACCCTTAATCAGGAACTGGACATTACCAGTGTTTTAGAAGGAGCTCTCAAATAGCAAGTGTTAGAATATGTATTTACATAGAATTTGCATGTCCCTGACATTCAAGGCTAGTTTGTAGCATGCTGACACATGTGCCGCCGCACTTTACTCATAAAATATTGTCATGCGCCCTCCTTGATACACCCAGACCAGACCTTGGATAATTCAAGACGAGCCATTGACCTGATCCACTCTATTCATGTGTTCAAAATTCCATCTTTAATTATGGAAGTTGAGACTGAAAACGCTTTCAATTGTATCTCATGGATGTTCATGTCTAGAGTTCTGAGGCCTATGAGATGCACTAATAGCTTTATACCAACGGTATTTGCCTACGGAGTTGCTTCATCTCCTTTTCAAATCTCAAATGGCAGACGGCAAGACTGTCCCCTCTCGCCCTTAATATTTACACTATTAATTAACGTGCAAATACATTCAAAGCTATTTTGGGAATTAAAGTAGGGAAGACGGAACACAAGAATTTCCTGGTACGCCGATGACATCTTCCTGACGTTATATAATCCTTCCACAGCATGATCTCAGCTTCATAAAGCCCTTGAAATCCAGAGCCATCTCTCAGGTTACAAAATGAACCCCCAAAAAACAGAAATACTTGACTTATACCTGACAACTTCCATCAGAACAGATCTGGCCCCAAAATTCCCCTTTTGGCACCAAAAGAAAATTAAATACCCAGCAATCCACATTACAAAACAATAAACCCACCGAAACACGGGGAGAACATACAAACTCCAAACAGATAAGACCATGGTCGGGAATTGAACTTATGACCCCAGTGCTGTGAGGCTGAAGTGCTAACCACTGAGCCACCGTGCTGCCCCTCGTTCTCCCCTCACCTTTGGCTCCCTCATCCTAGCCGTCCAAAATCGGCTCTTCACCATCCAGTTATTGCTCTCGCATTAGCACTTTGGGATCTAACAAACACTACATTTAAATTAGCTCTAACTCCCTGTCCGATTATTCCACTCTGGTAATCCTAGATTTCCACCAGGCTGTATCTTGACCTCCTTTGGATTGTGGAATGTCCGGGAGACTCATAGACTCCCAGGAGAGCAGGCAAATCTCCCGCATCCCGCAACTGCCTAGCCTAAATGACGCGATTTGTGGTGAAAAGCGTCATTTTGGCCCCACCCCCACGACAAAACGGCATTTCCGTTGCGGGGGCGGGGCCAAAATGACACATTCGGCTGCATCCCGCCCCCTCCATCTAGCCACGCCCCTCTCCCGGACTACACTTGCCGAAAGTAGGCTAGTATGCCTTTAATATACAGAACCTTTATTATTATACAGTTTACATGAGATTTATAAGTGTGGACAATAGGGGAGACCAACTGCAGTCTCTTGTAACAACTGAAGGTGCTATTGTTTTTTGTTTAGTTTTTTTGTTACTTTTGTCTATGTTTTCTTGCATATTACAATTAAACAAACAAAATATTTACTCCAAAGCAATATTTGACCTGAAGTAAACAATATAAAATGTTCTTAGTAGAGTAAAACATTCAAAAGTTAAAGGCCTACTAAACCCCAAAAAGCTTTCATATACAAATCAAAAAGGTAACCTTGAAATCTCACAGTTCTGTTAAAAAGTAATGTTTAAGGAAGTAGTAACTCCATCCCACATTTTTAAAAATGTGTTCGAAGATGATCAAATGCAGGTCAAAAAGCTGACACTTTAGTCAGTTAAGTGGCTGTGACATTACTGTCCGGCCCACGAGTATAAACCCACCAATCCGCACAGAGCTTTTCAGCAAAGCAAGTCTGTCTCTTCCACTCTGCTGATTCAGATAGAGAAGCACCTCCCTACAAACATGGAGAGAACTATACCATGATTGCTATTTTGTAATGTTACTACGTCTGGTATATTCTTCAGCTGAGCAATACAGATAAATATTGAGTTTTTATAGTGTCTTTCCTTGCTTTTTATTGATTTTTATTGATTATAAATTTGCTATCTAATGCAACTATTGTCAATTTGAGCTTGGAAAGGTTCCTGTAGGGTCCCCAATACAGTATCATGTGCATAGGATAAATGTTTTCACGCAATCGGGTACTTTTCTGGTAAATCTTATATAGTTATGATAGAAAACTGCAATTTGTCTATGAATATTATCTCAGTCTGTGTATAATGTTTTGGAAAATTGGAAGAAGCATATTTTTTTATCAGTCTCTGTTTTTCATTGGGATTTAGTATAGTCACTATGTTATAATGTTTCTATAATACTGTACATTATATATTTTTTTTTCTTATAATATGCATTGGAATAGTTGCTATTTTAATAAACCATACAACATAACCAGAGAGTACACATTTTCCTTTTTCATATAAAGCAGCATTTATTTTTGTATACTGATTTAGTGGTCCTTTCATTGTTGGACCAATTAACTGGCTGTATCCACAAGTATAGCGCATACATTGTTGTATCTCATCCAAGCTGGCGATACACTTTACGCTATCTGGTATGGAAGTTCATATGACAAAAAAGCGTTATTTGCCATAATAATAAACACTCCACAGAGACTGCGCTGACCAAGGTTGTCAATGATTTGATCCCAGCAAAAAGTAAAAACCATTACTCTCTTCTAATCCTGGATCTCTCTGCTGCATATGACACTGTTGACCACTCTCTCCTCATACAAACGCTACAATCCCTAGGTCTTGAAGGCACTGTCCTATCCTGGTTCTCATCCTACCTATCTAATCGCTCTTTCAGTGTTAATTTCTCTGGATCCACCTCTGCTCCGCTTCCCCTATCAGTTGGAGACCACAAGGCTCAGTCCTAGGTCCTCTGCTATTCTCTATCTACACCACTTCTCTTGGAAAACTAATAAGCTCCTTTGGATTTCAGTATCATCTCTATGCGGATGATACACAAATTTATCTATCCTCTCCTGATCTTTCACCATCTGTGCTGTCTCGCATTACTGACTGTCTTTCTGCCATTTCATCCTGGATGTCTTCTCGCCAACTCAAACTCAATCTTTCTAAAACTGAATTAATAATATTCCCACCCAAAAACAGAAGCTTCCTGCCTGACATTTCTATTTCTGTTGATAACATGACCAGGGGTGGGCTGGGCCGGGGGGCAGGGGGCATCGGCCCCCCGGCTGCTCAGTATTACCGATGTTAGGGCCGTCCACCCGGATTCAAAATCTGCCGCATCTGATTACACTGGATGCGACCGCGTCATGTGATGTGGCCGCCTGTGCGCCACCCGGGCTGAAATTGCCAGCCCGCGCCTGAACATGACCATAAATCCCACCCCACAAACTCGCTGCCTAGGTGTAATCCTTGACCCACAACTGTCATTTATTCCCCACATCGACTCTGTATCTAAATCCTGTTACATACATCTAAAGAACATTTCCAGAATACGCACATATCTGACACAAGACACTGCGAAAACCTTACTTCATGCACTCATCATCTCCCGCATCGACTATTGCAATTCCCTTCTTACTGGTCTTCCCAAATTCAGACTTGAACCCCTACAATCTATTTTGCACGCAGCGGCTAAATTGATTTTCCATGCAAAACGTTCTTCCTCTGTCAGTCTCTACATTGGTTGCCTGTATTTCAAAGAATCCAATATAAAAGTCTTCTACTAACGTACAGGGCCGTCAACAAACTTGAACCGACATACATCTCCTCACTTGTCTCAAAATATCTCCCTACTCGACACCTCCGTTCTGCACAAGATCTGCATCTCTCTTACACTCTCACCACATCCTCCCATTCCCGGTTACAGGATTTTTTTCGTGCTGCACCCACTGTGTGGAAATCCCTCCCTCGCACAGTAAGACTTTCCTCTAGTCTTCAAACCTTCAAGAGTTCTCTGAAAACCCACCTCTTCAGGCAAGCTTATAATATTCCTCAACCAGCATCTTAATCTCCCTAGGTTACCCTATTACCACCCTCTACACAGCTAACACAAGACAACAACCCTCTGACCGACATTGCTACACACACAGCCCACTCAGTACTTTTACCTGGCCCAGTGTGCAATATGATGTAGCACATGCCCTTGTGTTTCAAACTCCCATTGTCCCATAGATTGTAAGCTTGCGAGCAGGGTTCTCTTACCTCTCTGTCTGTATGTATTACCCAGTATTGTTTTATTAATGTTTGCTCCCAATTGTAAAGCGCTACGGAATATGCTGGCACTATATAAATAAATGTTGATGATGATGATGATAATAAACCGACTTATTTTCAAACGAGCAAATAGTAGAATTAGCTGCATGAAATGTACATTAAAATGGCTCTGAATTCAAGTTGGTAAATAGCCCCACAGGAATCCTTACATGCACAGCCCGAGGAAACGATTTACACGACCATCTGTCAATGAAAGAATCGCTGAGCCCGGGCGCCAGTCACACGCGCTCCCGAGGAGCGGGGAAGCAGTAGCATCTCCACTGGGAAGAGTCAACTTTTATAATAGAAGTGCCCCAGGCTCAATGAATTATATTGATATTCAGTCTCCTGTTTTATTTTGTGACACTTGAATAAAGCGCAGTGTTTTTTAGGCATGAATTAGATCAGCTTTACTCCCAGCTTTGTGTTAACGAGACTGAATATTAAAGGGACTCTTCAATCAGAAAACTAATTGTATGTAAATGAAAGAGCGTATTCTCAAAACCAGCGAAAACATATTTGTTATAGTCACGTACAGCCATTTATGCAACTTCCTTTACGTTTAAAAGTAAAATGTTTCATCATTTTATGCGCTGCTTAATGTTGTGTAATATTCATAGGGAGACAGACATCACAATTTGCATTTATCAAAGTGGAGGTGTTGCCAATACCAACCAATCAGATTCTAGCTATCACTGTTCTAGAATGTACTAGATAAATATTAGCTAGAATCTGATTGGTTGCTATGGGCAACACCTCCACTTTTCCTTTTTAAAATGTTGTTTTGTCTGCCTATCTACAGAGGTCTGGTAGCACAAATAGTCAACTAGGAAAAATAATTTCAGAAATAAAAAAAAGTATGGAAAAGTGATTTGTAAAGTTTCACAAAGTAAAAATCTCAGGGTTGTGTAGGCACTGTCAGAATGTCAAATATATATAGATTAAAAAAAACAAACAAAGAGGTATTTCAATTGACAACATTTACTAGGGGCTTAGTTATTTACCAAGGAGTGAATAGAACGTTATTATTTTTCACATAAACAAAAAAAAAGTTGTCAAAAAATGATGTCACTTCATTGGAAAGGTGTCCTCTTCCCAGTGCTAATCCCACACCTCCCAACTGTCCCGATTCTAGCGGGAGATCCCGATTAGCGGACCGTAAATGGGGTGTGGCCTGTCCAAGTATGTTCATTTGTGGGTGGTGTTTGAGCAGAACGTGGGTGGGGCTAATTTTGCCCTACTTTCGGGATTCTAAATGTTGGGAGGTATGTTTAATCCTGCATAAATGACACTTTAGACTTTGATAAATGATCCCCATTGTTGTGAGCATAGGAGCCGGCTTTGCGGGGGGTGAGAGGAGGAACGTGAGCACCCCCAACCCTTGTAAAAAGCTGGCTCCTATGGTTGGGAGGACAAATGCACTTTCGTGGTCTTCCATAAACAGTTGGGTGAGGAGGTCAGTGGGTCGCGCTCCTACTTTCGTTTGCTTTATAAACTTATGGGCTTACCAGTACAACACTATATGGCCATTTACTTCTGTGTAACATAAATCACTACTCTAAACATATAAACAAATCAATGAAGTTTAGTAACTATTCAGCTGTTTGGTATATAACTGCAGAACCATCCACCAAACTTTTCATGTAATTAAGACGAAGTTGCAATTAAACCTCCTGAAACTGTGGGGGGAAAAAATTCTGGGTCACGTATGCGCAGAACACTGAAGACTAGCCGGCAAAGAGGTCTGACTTCTCTTACCAGAACACTGAAGACTAGCCGGCGAAGCGGTCTGACTTGTCATAGCCAGAACACTGAAGACTAGACGGCGAAGCGGTCAGACTTCTCTTACCAGAACACTGAAGACTAGCCGGCAAAGCGGTCTGACTTCTCTTGCCAGAACACTGAAGACTAGCCGGCGAAGCGGTCTGACTTGTCGTAGCCAGAACACTGAAGACTAGCCGGCGAAGCGGTCTGACTTGTCGTAGCCAGAACACTGAAGACTAGACGGCGAAGCGGTCAGACTTCTCTTACCAGAACACTGAAGACTAGCCGGCGAAGCGGTCTGACTTCTCTTGCCAGAACACTGAAGACTAGCCGGCGAAGCGGTCTGACTTGTCGTAGCCAGAACACTGAAGACTAGCCGGCGAAGCGGTCTGACTTGTCGTAGCCAGAACACTGAAGACTAGCCGGCGAAGCGGTCAGACTTCTCTTGCCAGAACACTGAAGACTAGCCGGCAAAGAGGTCTGACTTGTCGTAGCCAGAACACTAAAGACTAGACGGCGAAGCGGTCAGACTTCTCTTACGAGAACACTGAAGACTAGCCGGCGAAGCGGTCAGACTTCTCTTACCAAACCACTGAAAACTAGCCGGCGAAGCGGTCAGACTTCTCTTACCAGAACACTGAAGACTAGCCGGCGAAGCGGTCTGACTTGTCGTAGCCAGAACACTGAAGACTAGCCGGCAAAGAGGTCTGACTTCTCTTGCCAGAACACTGAAGACTAGCCGGCGAAGCGGTCTGACTTGTCGTAGCCAGAACACTAAAGACTAGACGGCGAAGCGGTCAGACTTCTCTTACCAAACCACTGAAAACTAGCCGGCGAAGCAGTCAGACTTCTCTTACGAGAACACTGAAGACTAGCCGGCGAAGCGGTCAGACTTCTCTTACCAAACCACTGAAAACTAGCCGGCGAAGCGGTCAGACTTCTCTTACCAGAACACTGAAGACTAGCCGGCGAAGCGGTCTGACTTGTCGTAGCCAGAACACTGAAGACTAGCCGGCAAAGAGGTCTGACTTCTCTTGCCAGAACACTGAAGACTAGCCGGCGAAGCGGTCTGACTTGTCGTAGCCAGAACACTAAAGACTAGACGGCGAATCGGTCAGACTTCTCTTACCAAACCACTGAAAACTAGCCGGCGAAGCGGTCTGACTTCTCTTACCAGAACACTGAAGACTAGCCAGTAAAGCGGTCAGACTTCTCTTATCAGACCACTGAAGACGAGACAGTGAAGCGGTCAGACTTCTCTTACCAGAACACTGAAGACTAGCCGGTGAAGCGGTCAGACCTCCCTTACAAGAACACTGAAAACTAGCTGGCGAAGCGGTCAGACTTCTCTTACCAGAACACTGAAGACTAGCCAGCGAAGCAGTCTGACTTCTCTTATCAGAACACTGAAGACTAGCCGGCGAAGCGGTCAGACTTCTCTTACCAGAACACTGAAGACTAGCCGGTGAAGCGGTCTGACTTCTCTTATCAGAACACTGAAGACTAGCCGGCGAAGCGGTCAGACTTCTCTTACCAGAACACTGAAGACTAGCCGGTGAAGCGGTCAGACTTCTCTTACCAGAACACTGAAGACTAGACGGCGAAGCGGTCTGACTTATCTTACCAGAACACTGAAGACTAGACGACGAAGCGGTCTGACTTCTCTTACCAGAACACTGAAGACTAGACAGTGAAGCGGTCTGACTTCTCTTACCAGAACACTGAAGACTAGCCGGTGAAGCGGTCAGACTTCCCTTACTGCTGCCAGCCAGTATTGCTGGTGGAGCCAAGTATCACAATGCTGTCCTGGCAAAATTTTCAAAGCAAATTGCTGTGATACAATATTTTCTATTACTATGACAAATGGTGATATAAAATCTTATTTATTGCAGCATAGTAGTAGATACAGCCCTTAGTCTGAGGCCTCAGAAATATACCCTCTTCTGAAAAGTATAATTCTGCAATACTAGGGCAAATACATAAACCATGCTAAATACAGATTAATGAGAGATTCTATTAGCAGTAAAAGCAGAATAAGTTTTCTGATACAAGTTACTGCAGATTTACTGTACAGCACCGACCGGCCATCTAAACCCTCTCCCTAGCGTTAGTCTACACAGTTGGAAATTACATTTTGAAATATAGAAATGCATTTCCTTATGGATGTAAGGATAGAAATGTACCTTTCAAAGGTCACATTAAAGGCAGGCTTTATGGCTACCCAGCACAGCCATTACTGTCAGCGGGTCACTAATAACACCCAAGTGATGTTATACAATTGTGCTCAGGGAAACAAGACAGAATCCGCAGCAGTGTCAGCAGCAATATACATATCACAGAATTAATGGCCGCATTAAAAGTCATGTTGATCCCCGCTGCTGGAATCGTGCGTCGTTTCAGATCCTCCGCACAGAACACCTTTCAGACGGAGGATCTTAAACTGTCCTTTAATTTGCAATTAAAAGTCTTTTTTTTTTCGGCTACAAATTTTGTCACACGTTCCCCGCGTCCTACTTCACGTCTCCGCTCCTTACAAGCTGCGACACTTAGGTTTGCCGGAGCTAAGGCAACTGCTTGACCTAATCATAACATTGTTCAACAATGGGTTAGTAATTGCCTCATTGGCATAAAGGACCCAGAGAGCTCTTTTGGGAAAATTATGGCTGTCTGAACACGATACAAGAATTTCCAGGCTCGGGAAGACACTTGGGAGAACGCAGGCAGCTCATTTCTACAAAGTGATTTCTAGAAGCCGCGCTCCATCCCGTGTGACATCTCCTCTTAATGAGATAATTGCACCTTGTATCCAATACCATTTGTTTATTTTTAAATATAAATTCTGGGGAGAAAAAACGCCAGGCTGACGATTATTTCTCGTTAATATAACTTACTAAAAATAAGACAATTATCACAATTAATTAACATGGAGAACAAGGATAGGGTCAAAGAAATTACCCACAACTTGGGTATGTGTCATATTGTCTTTTCTTGCAAAAATTTAATATGGACTGTTTCAGTCACAAGTAAGCTTTGGCGTAGAAATGCCAGTAATCTCCCAGATGCACAAAGTCCCAGAATTGTCCTTAGCAGAAAAAAAAAACATTTTTGGACCATAGAGAACTCTATGTAGTTCTGGTTCCAGTTTAAGGCAAAAATCTAAATGGGCAGTAAAAATGCTGCTATCATTTCAGTAACCCCTATGGTAGGGAAGATTTGCTGAGTTTCACAAAGAATATGGGAAGTCTATGTAACAAGCATAGTGGCAGTACTTGTACTTCTATACTATCATGCTAGTTCACTCTCCCGGGAATGTCCGAGAGACTCTTGAATTCCGGGTAGGTCTCCCGGGAGGCCGTTCTTCAGAATCCTGTCCACTTCACTAGAACGGGAGCCTCTATGACGGGATTCACAGTGAATCGGTCATTTTTGCCCCGTCCCCTGTGTCAAAATGACGCATTAGTGTCACTGCATCGCAGGGCCAAAATGACACGCTCTGTCGCACCCAGCACCCCCTCCGTCCTCACACTTCTCCTCCCCTCAGGGATCTTCTGAAAAAAGTTGGTAAGTATGCATAATGCTTGATCTGTTATTGTCAACGCAGTACTTCGCAGTATGGTGGCACTAATTAAACAATTAAAATAATAATAACTACTCCTTATGTGGAGTGAGACCTCACTGAGAGGTCGGGTAGAGGTGATGGAAACATCCATTATGTCTCTCCAGGAAGGCGGCCTATTGGGGAAAGAGGGGCCCAGCCAGATACTGTTAATGCTTTCTAGGTTCTTTTTGCAAATTCATCAACTGCTACAATCTTTCATATATAAAACACGATTACGCTATAAGACATGAGTAGAATGAGTAATTGTGTGAACAGCTGTGAAAGATATCTTAACCTTTGTCACTTGCTGACATCATTAGCCATCAAAGATGATAATATCTCATATCTGCCTTGTAGTCCCATGTTGCTTCCGGGAGATCTGGAGGCAACGATGAGGTAGGTTGGGCATGAAAAGTGGGTGGGGAAATCAAGTCGCTGAGTCCCACCCACTAGGGGTTTACTGGTATGGGTGGGGCTCCATGGTGACTTTCAGGTCATAACATTGGCCACCTTGTAACAGGTAAGGGTTTTCAGATTGAATTGGCTTCTCTATGGAGTTTCCGAGTCTCAGGAGTCTCTTGGACAAGGCTAGGTTATAACATATCTCATTTATATCAAAAAAAAGATAAGATAAGTCACCCAAAACAGTCCCCTTTCCGGATCCATGAATTGGGTGCACACTGACAAAATATGGACTGTTGGGAAGCACGCAGAAAACTCTGCTATGACACGATGACCGCTTTCCTTTCTCTTAAACCCCTACAAGAAAACATAATAAAATAAGAAAATCCTACTAAGTATATTAAAACATCATTTTAATATATTGGTAATTGAAATACAAAAATATATTTTTTTGTCATAAACCTATTACTACTGTATTAAAAAGAATAAAGAATCACCTAATAAGAAACATAAATGTATAAATAAGGTCAATGAACTCTTCTGTGACTTCTAATATCCATATATTTCACAGAAAATGTTGGATTATGCCATCTTTATTTGCCTTTTTTGTGCATTTTATTCATATGTTTTAAGTAGCAAATGAAAAAAAATGGAAGCTGTTGTGTCTAGGGAGGTAAAAATAAATAAATATAAATATTTGAATGTTTGTTCTCTCCCCCTAGATATAAATTGTAAACTTATTGTGCACACAAAGACTTAATTTACCTTTTTATATTTGCCGACTTCATATGGAATATTTGAAGGTGTCGGTTCTATCACTTAGCAAGGAAGTGTAAACAGGTTGTGTGTATAATTAGGTAGATGGGAATATTTACATTTTGAAGAGGTCTGTAGTCAAGTCGAGTCCAGGATGTACAGAGTTAAGAATAACTTGTCACCTAGATATATGGTCCAAATCCCCACAGATAAAGGAAATCTGAGGCCTCTTTGAAGTCAACAAAAAGACAGTACTGTGAGCATCTAAGCCCAGTCCTCAAGATGTCATATACCAGAATAAACATAAGAGATCTTGTTCATGATCCACATTTCCACAAATCTCTAGGTATATTTATCGTCAGTGGGATTAAGCCTAAAACATATGTCAAACGAAAATGAACGCTCAAAAGGATAATATAGAAATGATTAATCTTCCTGAATATTGGACTTAATAATGTAATATTTCATATGAAATTATGTGGGAAGTTATGACCTGATTATTCAATGGGGAATTATATCTCTGTAATGTGCCAGAAAAAAGATATGGCAAATATAAGACTTTCTGACTATGAAGATCTTTCTGAAAACAGTTTATAAAGTCATTCCCATACACACTGCCTTCTCCCAGCGAACGCACAAGAGAGATTTCTGTGGGCAGGACATATTGCTGCAAAACTGTAAGAGATTGCCATAATCCTGGAGGCCAACTGTGTTGGGGAAATAGCCCATGTTTCTCTGTCCTCCCACAACAGATAGGAAATTGCATACATTTTTTTCTTGCTTGTATACATTTTAAATTAATGTGTGTCATTTGTTATTTATATATGTCAGTATTTTATCATATCAAACCTATTAAACATTTAATATGGTTTGGTCTCTGTCTTAACAAATTTGTGTGGTAATTAAGCTTGGCCATATATAGTACTACATAACTGAAATGCAGTGTATTATTTGGTTAATGATAACTCATTAAAGGTTAACTGTAGCGGGATATAAACTGTGTTGTTATGCTGAGTTGAGAACTTAAGGGCTCCTGCAAAGCTCTAACTTTGAAAATTATCGCTGGTGGTGGCAGTTTTGGATTAATAGTAACTGTCTGACATAAAAAATGGATTTTAATAACCGCAAGAAAGACCTGGTGCATTTGCTTTGTGTCACACACGTCACACAGGCTCAGGTGAGTGCTGGGTTGTGACAGAAGTATCTTCTATTTTAATTTAGTTTGTATCACTAAGATTATGATACTTTTGTTATTTTGCATTTCCAATGTAATCTTATTCCATGTGCTAAATAAGAAAACAATAACAGACTAACAAAGCCATATAGTCCCAAAAAGCAATATAGAATCCAATATAAAATACTTTTACTAACCTACAAGGCCATCAACAAAGCTGCACCAACATACATCTCCTCTCTTGTCTCAAAATATCTCCCAACTCGGCAACTCCGTTCTGCACAAGATCTGTGTCTCTCATCCACCCTCATTACATCCTTCCATTCCCGGTTACAGGACTTTTTTCGGGCTGCACCCACTCTATGGAATTCTCTCCCTTGCACAATAAGACTCTCCTCTGGTCTGCAAACTTTCAAGCGTTCTCTGAAAACCTACCTCTTCAGACAAGCTTATAATATTCCTCAGCCACCCTTTTAACCTCACTACCTTAGCCTATTACCACCCGTTACACAATTTCACACAAGACAACTACCCCCTGACCAACACTGTTGTATGACAGGATCATTTAGCTTATGAGTCACTTTTACCTTTGCAGCCTGGCTGGGCCAAAATGCAAAATGTAGACTTAACCTCATGTATCAAACTCCCATTGTCCCATAGATTGTAAGCTTGCGAGCAGGGCCTTCTCACCTCTTTTTTCTGTTTTACCCAGTTTGTTTATTAGTTTACTGTGTTTGTCCCCAATTGTACAGCGCTACGGAATATGTTATATAAATAAATGATGATGATGATGATGATGATGATGATAGAATTCTTGAGTAGATTAAGAACTGTCAAAGTAGTAGCACATGTATAGACTCTATTTTCTAGCTATATAAATTATATGCAATAATGTCATTTTTTATTCAGAAGTCCAATATCTAATGCCAATTATTTTTTTCACTGTATGTTCCTGTTGTTGTCGAAAATAAACATATGTAAAATAAATAAATAAATGTCAAAGTTTTGCTCGCAGCGAAATCATCACAATGCTAAACCGTGCAAATGGGTCTGGTCGTAGATGTAAGCGAACTTTGGGCTCGAAGGGTTAAGGAATCAGCGTGCGGTACAGATGTGATAATGCGCACACTTGACATATAACGCGGCTACCATCCCTGCACCTGGCGGGGAAGCGCTGTAAAGAAACGTGTGTGGGATTTTCTGATTTAATTTCTGTTTCTGTTTAAAGATCTAGGAGTGTATGGGGGTACTTAGCATAATTATACTCTGCGCCGTACTCCTTTTCAAGCCAGATTAAAATATTTACACGACTTTGAAAATGCAACTTCGACTACCTTTGCTTAAAGGTAAGAAAGGGAGAAAACCTTTTATCTGGAGACCGCTTGTGAATCCCTGATGTGGAGCCTGAGCCCGGTGAAGCTTCCTGTTCAGCTCTGATAACAGTCCGTAACCACATCCTCACAATATGTAATTATTTCTTTCACAAACCTACAAATGGATTTAAAGCTCAGGTCCCAATTAATGGACCCATTTTTAGAAATCATTTTCACAATAATCATACTTTACAGTAAAGAAAAAAACCTACAGCACATTTCATACAAAATTGTTAAAGCTGCTGAATTTCATTTCGGGAGAAGTGTGTCATATAGGACGTAGAGGAAAACATGTAACTTAGTAGATGTCGGACAGAAATGCATGAGTAGAAATTAGAAATCTTTCTGCCTTTCATCATATGTCAAAGCCCCTTCAAAGCCCACACATCAAAAGAACAGGACCCCCTATACCAGCAATGCTCCCTGTCACATTATACCAGCAATGCTCCCTGTCACATTATACCAGCAATGCTCCCTGTCACATTATACCAGCAATGCTCCCTGTCACATTATACCAGCAATGCTCCCTATCACATTATACCAGCAATGCTCCCTATCACATTATACCAGCGATGCTCCCTATCACATTATACCAGCAATGCTCCCTATCACATTATACCAGCAATGCTCCCTATCACATTATACCAGCAATGCTCCCTATCACATTATACCAGCAATGCTCCCTATCACATTATACCAGCAATGCTCCCTATCACCTTATACCAGCAATGCTCCCTATCACATTATACCAGCAATGCTCCCTATCACATTATACCAGCAATGCTCCCACACACACATTATACCAGCAATGCTCCCTATCACATTATACCAGCAACACTCCCTATCACATTATACCAGCAACGCTCCCTATCACATTATACCAGCAACACTCCCACACACACATTATACCAGCAATGCTCCCTATCGCATTATACCAGCAATGCTCCCTATCACATTATACCAGCAATGCTCCCTATCACATTATACCAGCAATGCTCCCTATCACATTATACCAGCAATGCTCCCTATCACATTATACCAGCAATGCTCCCTATCACATTACACCAACAATGCTCCCTATCACCTTATACCAGCAATGCTCACTATCACATTATACCAGCAATGCTCCCTATCACATTATACCAGCAATGCTCACTATCACATTATACCAGCAATGCTCCCTATCACATTATACCAGCAATGCTCACTATCACATTATACCAGCAAGGCTCCCTATCACATTATACCAGCAACTCTCCCTATCACATTATACCAGCAACGCTCCCTATCACATTATACCAGCAACGCTCCCTATCACATTATACCAGCAACGCTCCCTATCACATTATACCAGCAACGCTCCCACACACACATTATACCAGCAATGCTCCCTATCACATTATACCAGCAATGCTCTCTATCACCTTATACCAGCAATGCTCCCACACACATTATACCAGCAATGCTCCCACACACATTATACCAGCAATGCTCCCTATCACCTTATACCAGCAATGCTCCCTATCACATTATACCAGCAATGCTCCCACACACACACACACATTATACCAGCAATGCTCCCTATCACCTTATACCAGCAATGCTCCCTATCACATTATGCCAGCAATGCTCCCTATCACATTATACCAGCAATGCTCCCACACACACATTATACCAGCAATGCTCCCACACACATTATACCAGCAATGCTCCCTATCACATTATGCCAGCAATGCTCCCTATCACATTATACCAGCAATGCTCCCTATCACATTATACCAGCAATGCTCCCTATCACATTATACCAGCAATGCTCCCTATCACATTATACCAGCAATGCTCCCACACACACATTATACCAGCAATGCTCCCTATCACATTATACCAGCAACACTCCCTATCACATTATACCAGCAACGCTCCCTATCACATTATACCAGCAACACTCCCACACACACATTATACCAGCAATGCTACCTATCGCATTATACCAGCAATGCTCCCTATCACATTATACCAGCAATGCTCCCTATCACATTATACCAGCAATGCTCCCTATCACATTATACCAGCAATGCTCCCTATCACATTATACCAGCAATGCTCCCTATCACATTACACCAACAATGCTCCCTATCACCTTATACCAGCAATGCTCACTATCACATTATACCAGCAATGCTCCCTATCACATTATACCAGCAATGCTCACTATCACATTATACCAGCAATGCTCCCTATCACATTATACCAGCAATGCTCACTATCACATTATACCAGCAATGCTCCCTATCACATTATACCAGCAACTCTCCCTATCACATTATACCAGCAACGCTCCCTATCACATTATACCAGCAACGCTCCCTATCACATTATACCAGCAACGCTCCCTATCACATTATACCAGCAACGCTCCCACACACACATTATACCAGCAATGCTCCCTATCACATTATACCAGCAATACTCTCTATCACCTTATACCAGCAATGCTCCCACACACATTATACCAGCAATGCTCCCACACACATTATACCAGCAATGCTCCCTATCACCTTATACCAGCAATGCTCCCTATCACATTATACCAGCAATGCTCCCACACACACACACACATTATACCAGCAATGCTCCCTATCACCTTATACCAGCAATGCTCCCTATCACATTATGCCAGCAATGCTCCCTATCACATTATACCAGCAATGCTCACTATCACATTATACCAGCAATGCTCCCTATCACATTATACCAGCAACGCTCCCTATCACATTATACCAGCAATGCTCCCTATCACATTATACCAGCAATGCTCCCACACACACACACACATTACACCAACAATGCTCCCTATCACCTTATACCAGCAATGCTCACTATCACATTATACCAGCAATGCTCCCTATCACATTATACCAGCAATGCTCACTATCACATTATACCAGCAATGCTCCCTATCACATTATACCAGCAATGCTCACTATCACATTATACCAGCAATGCTCCCTATCACATTATACCAGCAACTCTCCCTATCACATTATACCAGCAACGCTCCCTATCACATTATACCAGCAACGCTCCCTATCACATTATACCAGCAACGCTCCCTATCACATTATACCAGCAACGCTCCCACACACACATTATACCAGCAATGCTCCCTATCACATTATACCAGCAATGCTCTCTATCACCTTATACCAGCAATGCTCCCACACACATTATACCAGCAATGCTCCCACACACATTATACCAGCAATGCTCCCTATCACCTTATACCAGCAATGCTCCCTATCACATTATACCAGCAATGCTCCCACACACACACACACATTATACCAGCAATGCTCCCTATCGCATTATACCAGCAATGCTCCCTATCACATTATACCAGCAATGCTCCCTATCACATTATACCAGCAATGCTCCCTATCACATTATACCAGCAATGCTCCCTATCACATTATACCAGCAATGCTCCCTATCACATTACACCAACAATGCTCCCTATCACCTTATACCAGCAATGCTCACTATCACATTATACCAGCAATGCTCCCTATCACATTATACCAGCAATGCTCACTATCACATTATACCAGCAATGCTCCCTATCACATTATACCAGCAATGCTCACTATCACATTATACCAGCAATGCTCCCTATCACATTATACCAGCAACTCTCCCTATCACATTATACCAGCAACGCTCCCTATCACATTATACCAGCAACGCTCCCTATCACATTATACCAGCAACGCTCCCTATCACATTATACCAGCAACGCTCCCACACACACATTATACCAGCAATGCTCCCTATCACATTATACCAGCAATGCTCCCACACACATTATACCAGCAATGCTCCCACACACATTATACCAGCAATGCTCCCTATCACCTTATACCAGCAATGCTCCCTATCACATTATACCAGCAATGCTCCCACACACACACACACATTATACCAGCAATGCTCCCTATCACCTTATACCAGCAATGCTCCCTATCACATTATGCCAGCAATGCTCCCTATCACATTATACCAGCAATGCTCCCACACACACATTATACCAGCAATGCTCCCACACACATTATACCAGCAATGCTCCCTATCACATTATGCCAGCAATGCTCCCTATCACATTATACCAGCAATGCTCCCTATCACATTATACCAGCAATGCTCCCTATCACATTATACCAGCAATGCTCCCTATCACATTATACCAGCAATGCTCCCACACACACATTATACCAGCAATGCTCCCTATCACATTATACCAGCAATGCTCCCTATCACATTATACCAGTAATGCTCCCACACACACATTATACCAGCAATGCTCCCTATCACATTATACCAGCAATGTTCCCTATCACCTTATACCAGCAATGCTCCCTATCACATTATACCAGCAATGCTCCCTATCACATTATACCAGCAACGCTCCCTATCACATTATACCAGCAACGCTCCCACACACACATTATACCAGCAATGCTCCCTATCACATTATACCAGCAATGCTCTCTATCACCTTATACCAGCAATGCTCCCTATCACATTATACCAGCAATGCTCCCTATCACATTATACCAGCAATGCTCCCACACACATTATACCAGCAATGCTCCCACACACATTATACCAGCAATGCTCCCTATCACCTTATACCAGCAATGCTCCCTATCACATTATACCAGCAATGCTCCCACACACATTATACCAGCAATGCTCCCACACACATTATACCAGCAATGCTCCCTATCACATTAAACCAGCAATGCTCCCTATCACATTATACCAGCAATGCTCCCACACACATTATACCAGCAATGCTCCCACACACATTATACCAGCAATGCTCCCTATCACATTATACCAGCAATGCTCCCACACACATTATACCAGCAATGCTCCCTATCACATTATGCCAGCAATGCTCCCTATCACATTATACCAGCAATGCTCCCTATCACATTATACCAGCAATGCTCCCTATCACATTATACCAGCAATGCTCCCTATCACATTATACCAGCAATGCTCACTATCACATTATACCAGCAATGCTCCCTATCACATTATACCAGCAACTCTCCCTATCACATTATACCAGCAACGCTCCCTATCACATTATACCAGCAACGCTCCCTATCACATTATACCAGCAACGCTCCCTATCACATTATACCAGCAACGCTCCCACACACACATTATACCAGCAATGCTCCCTATCACATTATACCAGCAATGCTCCCACACACACATTATACCAGCAATGCTCCCACACACATTATACCAGCAATGCTCCCTATCACATTATGCCAGCAATGCTCCCTATCACATTATACCAGCAATGCTCCCTATCACATTATACCAGCAATGCTCCCTATCACATTATACCAGCAATGCTCCCTATCACATTATACCAGCAATGCTCCCACACACACATTATACCAGCAATGCTCCCTATCACATTATACCAGCAATGCTCCCTATCACATTATACCAGTAATGCTCCCACACACACATTATACCAGCAATGCTCCCTATCACATTATACCAGCAATGTTCCCTATCACCTTATACCAGCAATGCTCCCTATCACATTATACCAGCAATGCTCCCTATCACATTATACCAGCAACGCTCCCTATCACATTATACCAGCAACGCTCCCACACACACATTATACCAGCAATGCTCCCTATCACATTATACCAGCAATGCTCTCTATCACCTTATACCAGCAATGCTCCCACACACATTATACCAGCAATGCTCCCACACACATTATACCAGCAATGCTCCCTATCACCTTATACCAGCAATGCTCCCTATCACATTATACCAGCAATGCTCCCACACACACACACACACACACACACACACACACACACACACACACACACACACACACACACACATTATACCAGCAATGCTCCCTATCACATTATACCACCAATGCTCCCTATCACATTATACCAGGAATGCTCCCACACACATTATACCAGCAATGCTCCCTATCACATTATGCCAGCAATGCTCCCTATCACATTATACCAGCAATGCTCCCTATCACATTATACCAGCAATGCTCCCTATCACATTATACCAGCAATGCTCCCTATCACATTATACCAGCAATGCTCACTATCACATTATACCAGCAATGCTCCCTATCACATTATACCAGCAACTCTCCCTATCACATTATACCAGCAACGCTCCCTATCACATTATACCAGCAACGCTCCCTATCACATTATACCAGCAACGCTCCCTATCACATTATACCAGCAACGCTCCCACACACACATTATACCAGCAATGCTCCCTATCACATTATACCAGCAATGCTCTCTATCACCTTATACCAGCAATGCTCCCACACACATTATACCAGCAATGCTCCCACACACATTATACCAGCAATGCTCCCTGTCACATTATACCAGCAATGCTCCCTGTCACATTATACCAGCAATGCTCCCTGTCACATTATACCAGCAATGCTCCCTATCACATTATACCAGCAATGCTCCCTATCACATTATACCAGCGATGCTCCCTATCACATTATACCAGCAATGCTCCCTATCACATTATACCAGCAATGCTCCCTATCACATTATACCAGCAATGCTCCCTATCACCTTATACCAGCAATGCTCCCTATCACATTATACCAGCAATGCTCCCTATCACATTATACCAGCAATGCTCCCACACACACATTATACCAGCAATGCTCCCTATCACATTATACCAGCAACACTCCCTATCACATTATACCAGCAACGCTCCCTATCACATTATACCAGCAACGCTCCCACACACACATTATACCAGCAATGCTCCCTATCACATTATACCAGCAATGCTCTCTATCACCTTATACCAGCAATGCTCCCACACACATTATACCAGCAATGCTCCCACACACATTATACCAGCAATGCTCCCTATCACCTTATACCAGCAATGCTCCCTATCACATTATACCAGCAATGCTCCCACACACACACACACATTATACCAGCAATGCTCCCTATCACATTATGCCAGCAATGCTCCCTATCACATTATACCAGCAATGCTCCCACACACACATTATACCAGCAATGCTCCCACACACATTATACCAGCAATGCTCCCTATCACATTATACCAGCAATGCTCCCTATCACATTATACCAGCAATGCTCCCTATCACCTTATACCAGCAATGCTCCCTATCACATTATGCCAGCAATGCTCCCTATCACATTATACCAGCAATGCTCCCTATCACATTATACCAGCAATGCTCCCTATCACATTATACCAGCAATGCTCCCACACACACATTATACCAGCAATGCTCCCTATCACATTATACCAGCAATGCTCCCTATCACATTATACCAGTAATGCTCCCACACACACATTATACCAGCAATGCTCCCTATCACATTATACCAGCAATGCTCCCTATCACCTTATACCAGCAATGCTCCCTATCACATTATACCAGCAATGCTCCCTATCACATTATACCAGCAACGCTCCCTATCACATTATACCAGCAACGCTCCCACACACACATTATACCAGCAATGCTCCCTATCACATTATACCAGCAATGCTCTCTATCACCTTATACCAGCAATGCTCCCACACACATTATACCAGCAATGCTCCCACACACATTATACCAGCAATGCTCCCTATCACCTTATACCAGCAATGCTCCCTATCACATTATACCAGCAATGCTCCCACACACATTATACCAGCAATGCTCCCTATCACATTATACCAGCGATGCTCCCTATCACATTATACCAGCAATGCTCCCTATCACATTATACCAGCAATGCTCCCTATCACATTATACCAGCAATGCTCCCTATCACATTATACCACCAATGCTCCCTATCACATTATACCAGCAATGCTCCCACACACATTATACCAGCAATGCTCCCTATCACATTATGCCAGCAATGCTCCCTATCACATTATACCAGCAATGCTCCCTATCACATTATACCAGCAATGCTCCCTATCACATTATACCAGCAATGCTCCCTATCACATTATACCAGCAATGCTCCCACACACACATTTTACCAGCAATGCTCCCTATCACATTATACCAGCAATGCTCCCTATCACATTATACCAGCAATGCTCCCACACACACATTATACCAGCAATGCTCCCTATCACATTATACCAGCAATGCTCCCTATCACCTTATACCAGCAATGCTCCCTATCACATTATACCAGCAATGCTCCCTATCACATTATACCAGCAATGCTTCCTATCACATTATACCAGCAATGCTCCCAATCACATTATACCAGCAATGCTCCCACACACACATTATACCAGCAATGCTCCCTATCACATTATACCAGCAATGCTCCCTATCACATTATACCAGCAATGCTCCCTATCACATTATACCAGCAATGCTCCCACACACACATTATACCAGCAATGCTCCCTATCACATTATACCAGCAATGCTCCCTATCACATTATACCAGCAATGCTCCCTATCACATACCAGCAATGCTCCCTATCACATTATACCAGCAATGCTCCTACACACACATTATACCAGCAATGCTCCCTATCACATTATACCAGCAATGCTCCCTATCACATACCAGCAATGCTCCCTATCACATTATACCAGCAATGCTCCTTATCACATTATACCAGCAATGCTCCCTTTCGCATAATACCAGCAATGCTCCCTATCACATTATACCAGCAATGCTCCTACACACACATTATACCAGCAATGCTCCCTATCACATTATACCAGCAATGCTCCCTATCACATACCAGCAATGCTCCCTATCACATTATACCAGCAACGCTCCCTATCACATTATACCAGTAATGCTCCTACACACACATTATACCAGCAATGCTCCCTATCACATTATACCAGCAATGCTCCCTATCACATACCAGCAATGCTCCCTATCACCTTATACCAGCAATGCTCCCTATCACATTATACCAGCAATGCTCCCTATCACATTATACCAGCAATGCTCCCTATTATATTATACCAGCAATGCTCCCACACACATTATACCAGCAATGCTCCCTATCACATTATACCAGCAATGCTCCCACACACACATTATACCAGCAATGCTCCCTATCACATTATACCAGCAATGCTCCAACACACATTATACCAGCAACGCTCCCTATCACATTATACCAGCAATGCTCCAAAAACATACTGGTAGGTTAATTGGCTGCTATCAAAAATTGACCCTAGTCTCTACCTGTCTGTCTGTATGTATATGTATATGTCTATATGTGTGAGTGTGTGTCTATATTAGGGAATTTAGACTGTAAGCTCCAATGGGGCAGGGACTGATGTGAATGAGTTCTCTGTACAGCGCTGCGGAATTAGTGGCGCTATATAAATAAATGATGATGATGATGATGAATGCTCCCACACACACATTATACCAGCAAAGGTCCCACACACATTATACCAGCAATGCTCCCACACACATTATACCAGCAATGCTCCCACACACATTATACCAGCAATGCTCCCACACACATTATACCAGCAATGCTCCCTATCACATTATACCAGCAATGCTCCCTATCACATTATACCAGCAATGCTCCTACACACACATTATACCACCAATGCTCCCTGTCACATTATACCACCAATGCTCCCTATCACCTTATACCAGCAATGTTCCCTATCACATTATACCAGCAATGCTCCCTATCACATTATATCAGCAATGCTCCCTATCACATTATACCAGCAATGCTCCCTATCACATTATACCAGCAATGCTCCCTATCACATTATATCAGCAATGCTCCCTATCACCTTATACCAGCAATGCTCCCTATCACATTATACCAGCAATGCTCCCTATCACCTTATACCACCAATGCTCCCACACACACATTATACCAGCAATGGTCCCACACACATTATACCAGCAATGCTCCCACACACATTATACCAGCAATGCTCCCACACACATTATACCAGCAATGCTCCCACACACATTATACCAGCAATGCTCCCTATCACATTATACCAGCAATGCTCCCTATCACATTATACCAGCAATGCTCCTACACACACATTATACCACCAATGCTCCCTGTCACATTATACCACCAATGCTCCCTATCACCTTATACCAGCAATGTTCCCTATCACATTATACCAGCAATGCTCCCTATCACCTTATACCAGCAATGCTCCCTATCACATTATACCAGCAATGCTTCCTATCACATTATACCAGCAATGCTCCCTATCACATTATACCAGCAATGCTCCCTATCACCTTATACCACCAATGCTCCCACACACACATTATACCACCAATGCTCCCTATCACTTTATACCACCAATGCTCCCACACACACATTATACCAGCAATGTTCCCGCACAGAGACAATAAGCATGGAGTGAGAAGGTTGGTTGGTGAGGGGAAGAGAGAAAGTGAGGGAAAGGTAGTAATGCTGGGTAATGACAGAATTTTCCACCAACTTTTTATGCCGATCGATTTTACATGCAATCGATGGTCCGATCGCTGGGTCCATGGACTGCATACCCACTAGCCTTGTCTCAGACGATAAACGGAAGAGCGGCCGTCCCGGTAGTGACTTTTTACAGCCATGTTGTTGTGAGCAATGATTTTAATTTCGTACACACTGAAGCAACATATGCGGGGCATGTAACGATATACTAAAGACATTAGCATAAAGGGGCAGAGCTTTCACTATAGTTAACACCCAAACCCGCATAAAAAGAGAAGACCACACTGTCTCTTTATTCATTCCTATAAAATAGAAGTTTTTTACCATACATAAAATTTAGAAAAAACATTTAACTTGTAAAGTGCAATGCAATAATTATTCCCTAATAATAAAATCCCTTTGTATGTAATGGTCCTGTATGGGTTAAATAATAGCCCAAAATCTCCATACACCAGGTTATTATACACAAATAGGCATAACATACAATGCTCCATTCTCTGCGGGCATCATCGCTGATTGATCCACAGCAGAAACGAACGCCCTTGTCTGAGTGTATAAAATGACAGAGGAACCTGTCTGGCGCTGAGGAACGTGAGAAGATGGCAGTTGAGGAGAAGGTGTCAGTGGGGGTTGCGGGTGAGGAGAAGGTGTCAGTGGGGGTTGCAGGTGAGGAGAAGGTGTCAGTGGGGGTTGCGGGTGAGGAGAAGGTGTCAGTGGGGGTTGCGGGTGAGGAGAAGGTGTCAGCGGGGGTTGCAGGTGAGAAGGTGTCAGTGGGGGTTGCGGGTGAGGAGAAGATGTCAGTGAGGGTTGCAGGTGAGAAGGTGTCAGTGGGGGTTGCGGGTGAGGAGAAGATGTCAGTGGGGGTTGCGGGTGAGGAGAAGATGTCAGTGGGGGTTGCGGGTGAGGAGAAGGTGTCAGTGGGGGTTGTGGGTGAGGAGAAGGTGTCAGTGGGGGTTGCGGGTGAGGAGAAGGTGTCAGTGGGGGTTGCGGGTGAGGAGAAGGTGTCAGTGGGGGTTGCGGGTGAGGAGAAGATGTCAGTGGGGGTTGCGGGTGAGGAGAAGATGTCAGTGGGGGTTGCGGGTGAGGAGAAGGTGTCAGTGGGGGTTGTGGGTGAGGAGAAGGTGTCAGTGGGGGTTGTGGGTGAGGAGAAGGTGTCAGTGGGGGTTGTGGGTGAGGAGAAGGTGTCAGTGGGGGTTGTGGGTGAGGAGAAGGTGTCAGTGGGGGTTGCGGGTGAGGAGAAGGTGTCAGTGGGGGTTGCAGGTGAGGAGAAGGTGTCAGTGGGGGTTGCGGGTGAGGAGAAGGTGTCAGTGGGGGTTGCGGGTGAGGAGAAGGTGTCAGTGGGGGTTGCAGCTATGGAGACGGAGACAGAGTCAGAGATGGTGCTGGAAGGGCCAAAAATTTTTGAAAAAGTTAAGGTGGGGGATGGAGATGCTCAAGAAGAGCAAAGAGCAAATCCAATGAGCCCAAGAGAGGTGGAGATGATGGTAAAAGTACTGGACCAGGACGACTACGACATTATTATTATTATTATTATTATCATTTATTTGTTAGGTGCCACAAGGTGTCCGCAGCGCCGTACATAGTACAAACAGTAAACCATACAGGGTTAAACAGTACAGAACAGTAAACACAAAGTACCAATGCTTCAGAAACTCCGGGACAGAGAAATGGAGTAAGGACGGAGCAGAAGAACAGGTGTGGAGACACAAGGGAAGAAGTGCACTGCTCAAACGAGCTTACATTCTAAGGGAGGGTGGACGAAACAGACACAAGAGGGAGCGGTGATACCAGGGGAGAGAGGGAAGAGCGAGCAGAGTAGGTGAGGGGTTAGGTGGATGATTGGAATTGGAAGGCTTTAAGGAACAGGTGAGATTAACAGGTGACATTAAAAAAAAGTGTGTAGCACGTGTAGTGTAGCTGTTTGAAGGACTTTATGTATTTCATTCTAGCTTCACACGAAGCAATATAAACGCCTGATTTGTAACATAGATTTTTTTTTGGCAAAATGAAGAATTAACGGTGAGAAGGCCAGTTTAGAATTAGATACATCTGATATCACTAATGTAACACCGGTTAACAAGAAAAAATTGATCTTGAATACCAACACTGTGTGGTTGATTCTGGGTATTTTCCAAGTATTAGTTAATAAAGGTTAATATGACTTTATAAGTTTAATAGTTTACAAAGGTATAAGTTTATAAAGGGTAAATATGAATAGATTCCCAATATAGATGCAAAGAATAATAACACACGTGCTTTACACTAAGGATGAGCGGGCTCGGATGTCTTGAATCCGAGCCCACCCGAACAGTGTGATTCTGAGTCAGATTCGAGCGATGTCCGGGTATTCCCGCCGATTCCGAAACTTAAAACGAGGCTCTGACTCATAATCCCGCTGTCGGATCTCGCGATACCCGGATCCTTTAAATTCCCCGCTTGCCGCCGCCATCCTCACTCGGGCATTGATCAGGGAAGAGGGAGGGTGTGTCAGGTGGTCCTCTGTCCTGTGATTTCTCGTGCTGTGCTGTGCTGTGTTCTGCTCAGTCCAGTCCAGTGGTGCTGTGTCCTGTGCTCTGTCCTGCTGAGTCCAGTGGTGCTTTGTGCAGTGCTGTGTCCTGCTGATTCCAGTGGTGCTGTGTCCTGTGCTCTGTTCTGCTAAGGGCATTGTTATTTCTAAATTATTCCAAAGTTATAAAAAATTTATTGAAAAGTTATAAAAAAATAAATATAAAAAAAAAAAAATTATAAAAAAATTATACGAAAAGAAAAAAAAATTAGGTTGAAAAAAATAGGTAGTACTATTTCAATTCAAAGTCACATTACGTTCACTCTTCCAGCTGTCACAAAAATTAGGTACTGCTGTATAACTACAGTCCAGTGGTACTCTCCTGTGCCGCAGATAATTTGTAAAGGCTTTGTCCAGTGTGTGTGGTTTAGGGGTACGCTCTCTTGTGCTGCATATAATGGAGTACCAAAATTTTGAGGATAAAGTAGGGAAAGATCAAGAACCACTTCCTCCTAATGCTGAAGCTCCCGCCACTAGTCATGACATAGACAATGAAATACCATCAATGTCGTCTGCCAAGGCCGATGCCCAATCTCCTAGTACAGGGCATGTAAAATCCAAAAACCCAAAGTTGACTAAAATTAGCAAAAAAAGAAAATTGAAAACATCTGAGGAGAAACGTAGACTTGCCAATATGCCATTTACGACACGGAGTGGCAAGGAACGGCTTAGGCCCTGGCCCATGTTCAGGACTAGTGGTTCAGCTTCACCCAAGGATCTAAGTCCTCCTACTCCCCCCCTCGCAAAAAAATTGAAGAGAGTTATGCTGTCAGCAACAACAACAAAACAGCAAACAACTCTGTCTTCTAAACAGATGACATCACAAATCCCCAAGGCGAGACCAAGGGTGTTGGTGGTTGCGAAGCCTGACCTTCCCATCACTGTACGGGAAGAGGTGACTCCATTCACCATTTGCAGCACACCCTCTGCATATGCTGGAAGGATGACCCACAGTGTAGATTCAGATTTGGATAATCAAGGTGTCAAGGAGGCTATTGATGTAGCTGGCGTTGTGGAGGAACTTGATGAGGAGGATGCTGATGTGGTTATCATAAATGAGCCACCAGGGGGGAAAACAGTTGTTGTCCATGGGATGAAAAAGCCCATCGTCATGCCTGGTCAGAAGACCCAAAAATCCACCTCTTCTGTCTGGAGTTATTTTTATCCGAATCCGGACAACAAATGTATGGCCATATGTAGCTTATGTAAAGCTCGAATAAGCAGGGGTAAGGATCTTGGCCACCTAGGGACATCCTATCATTTCAGCCACAGTAGTTTGGTAGGCCTTGTCGCTGAAATGATTGGTTTGTTAAAGTGTGCATGTTCTATTTCAACAACATCAGGGTGGGTGGGAGGGCCCAAGGACAATACCATCCTGCAACTCTTTTTTTGGCATTATGTGCTCTTTGGGGCCTAGTTCTATCTCCATCAGAGATATTCCTACAGGCCATGTTACCGGCACAGCTATGTTGGTGTTAGACGTGCGCTGCATACTCTGTCTGATTTAGCAGAAGCTAGCCATTGGCCTTGATAATCAAATAGGCTTTCCGTGATATTACATTGTCAGGGATTAGGCTAAACAGAGTGTCATGGTATTTGAGATCCTTACCTTACCTACACACAGCGTATACAGCGCTGCTATTTGTTCTATCATATTAATGTTTAGATAGGGTCTCTACATATTAACACACTCCGCTTGCTCACATCACCCAGTGAAGCAAGCGCTATATAAGTGCCAACTTTTATACACGTTAGGCAGCGTCTTTAACGAGAAAACAGTATCTATATAATTGTGAGTGCTTTAAGATCTTACATGACCTTTAATCAGGCCACTTTAATCGCTGCTCTATTACAGATCTCTGTACAGTAATCATCATGCATATTTTTGCAGAACCAATTTAAATATATAAACAGGGTCTCCTAGAATACGTACTATTTTATTTAAAGGAGTTTTAAGGGGCATTACACTCTAATAGAGAGACTCATCATTTCTGAATAAAAAAAATGCTCTAATTCTTGTTAAGTTCCCAAAAAGAGGAACTGCCATTTTTATTGATATTTTCATTCTATATGTAGTTCCCAAAAAGAGGAATTGCCATTTCTATTTATATTTTCATTCTATATGTAGTTCCCAAAAAGAGGAACTGCCATTTCTATTGATATTTTCATTCTATATGTAGTTCCCAAAAAGAGGAACTGCCATTTCTATTACTACTTTCTTTCTTTCTGTATTTCAAAAAAAGAGGAATTGCCATTTCTATTACTACTTTCTTTCTTTCTTTATTTCCAAAAAAGAGGAACTGCCATTTCTATTGCTACGTTTTTTTTTTTTTAGTAGTTCCAAAAAAAAAAACTGCGGCCTTAACTGCTATGTTGGTGTTAGACGTGCATCCGGTGTCCGCCATCTGTGTAGTGGTATTCAGACCAGTTGAGGGTTTTATATTGTGGCCCCGGTACCAAATTGAGTACCGGGGCCACTCCACTACGCAGTCCAGATAGATGCGCATGAGATATTAAACTACATTCAATGTTGGGGCCAAATCCAAAATTAAATTAAAATGACCTGTCATCGTCAAAAACAAGAGGTATTGACGCGTTAGAACTACACCCTGTATATGCTGCAGAGGATGTAGGATCAGCCATCTGTAGAGTGAAATTCAGACCAGTTAAGGTTTTTTTATTGTGGCCCCAATACCAAATTGTGTACTGGGGCCACTACACTACGCAGTCCAGATAGCTGTGCAGTGGAATTGAGACCAGTTAAGGTTTTTTTATTGTGGCCCCGGTACCAAATTGGGTATCGGGGCCACTCCACTACGCAGTCCAGAAAGCTACCTCGGTCCAACATTTTGGACTAAAAACAATATTGTGAGGTGTGAGGTGTTCCAAATACACTGGAAATTAGTGGAAATGATTGTTATTGAATGTTATTGAGGTTAATAATAGCGTAGAAGTGAAAAACAAACAAAAAACTATATTTTAGCACTTTTTATGCTTTTTTAAAAATAAATCAGAACCCAAAACCCTAAATCAGAACCAAAACCTTTCGTCAGGTGTTTTGCCAAAACAAATCAGAACCCAAAACTTCAAGCTAATCAGAGCCCAAAACCCAAAACACTAAAAGTGCCCGGTGCACACCCTTACTTTACACAAGTGTAATGGTCTGCAGCCAGACAGGTGCAATACACATCTATACAAAACACAAGTCAGTGATGTGCGGATACCTCACCACGTGGGACTGGTACAGGCATCACATATTTACATACATACGCCCCCCAGGTCGAGGAAGTATCGGAGGATTGTCGTGGATCGGTCGGAAATTTATACACACTACACAGCGGACAGGAGATTGGAATGGAAATATTGAACGGTACGACCAACCAAATGAGGCAACAATCATCCATTCCGGCAGACTTTCGACCATCGTGTCGCTACACACACTGACCCGACTTTCGAACGAGCGGTCGTATGTCGGCTGGTTGAGCCGATTATTGGACAAAAACCCTGTAGTGTGTACCCAGCTTAAGATGGGTTGAGGGGAGAAGGGAGGTGTGAGACTTGATGGTGCTGGGCATGCCCCTGGGTGGCACTAGATTCACCTCTGGGTGGTGCTAGATACAGCTATGGAAGGAGATAGACACCACCTGCAGCAAACGATGACAGCAGGACAATGCCAGGCCCTGGATCCTAGGTGCTCTTTGCAAAATCTCCCTATTGTTAGTTTTCACAAGCAGACACGTATGATACTAACAGATGTTGGTAAAGCCCAGAAGGACGTCTGCCTCCACTGTGTATAGGTGATGGGTGACATTTTCCTAATTGCGTGCTCTTGTGTTCAGCTTACATGTAATTCTGTTTCCTAACCCTGTCTCAGCAATGTGTTTCGGCTGTTTGCGGAGCCGCGGTGAAGTTTACAGAATATGTTATCCTGGTCCTCTTATATATAGCTCAGTACAATACAAAGTGCTTGGGCTGATAATAAGTGCTCCGAGTCAGCCCTATCTCTGGCTGACAAATGAATCGTTGCCACGCACTGAGTGGCCTCATTGTAAGTGGAGGTGGGGAGACCCCAGCGCACACTGTCTGCAGCTAACGATGACAGCAGAGAAATCTCTGTCCTTGGATCTTCAACACCACTGATAAGAAACATATATTTCTTCTCTTCTCTTTGTAATAGTAACCAGACGTGAACAGCTAAATGTGGTAACACCGAAGCATGGATTGGCTTAATTACCATAGTAGGTGGGGGACCGCCTCCCTGCCAAAATCCCATGTATATATATATATATATATATATATATATATATATACACACACATGTTAACCCGTGCATGATACTAATGCATTCTAGTCAAATCAAGCTACTTAAGGTGTTAAAAAGGTTCTTGTCATGCATTTGGGGCTAGGCCAGGCCTCCTCAGGGGAAGAGCGTTACTTCCCGACGTAAGCGCCCTTTTTTAACGTGTTTTTGTCCACATGTCACCACCTCATCATTCTGCTCCATCACCTCATCCTTCATCTTCATCGCCACATCCTAAATCTCCATCGTCTTACTGTTCTAAAACCTCTCGATACACAACGTTTCTGCTAAACACCTTATCGCTGTGCTCAATCAGTCTTCCTTGAAGGGCAGTATTCATAACCTGTACTTTCACATCACTGCTTCTCCGTACTCGTGAAAATACGACATACAATTGTCCATGACCAAACACAGGCTCTGGTAAATAAATACCTACACGGTCAAGAGTTTGAGCCCTCAACTGGTAAATTTAGGCTTTACTACCCCTCCCACGGGGGGAAGGGGGGATGATGGAAGTTAACTGACTTCACTATTATAATTTTTTTGTCAAATAATGTCAGTATACCAAATTTCAGGTCAATTGGATGAGCCCTTTCTGAGAAAATAGTTTTCTCCACACACACACACTAACACACGCCGCTAGGCTTATATATATTAGATATATATATGTTTATATCACCCCTGGCCAGTACATAGTACCAAATCTTAGTACCAAATCTTACTATTAGACCTACAGTTGTCTAGTTACACCCGTACCTAGAATTGCACCTCTTGGGTCTGACTCATTAAGTAAAGTAAGACAAAAAAAAAAGGAGTAAGTTATTCTCCTGGACAAACCATGTTACAATGCAAGGGATGCAAATTAGTTTATTATTTTGTACATAAGTTAAATACTGTCTGTTTTTTCATGTAGCACACAAATACTTGATAGCTTTACCTGTACACTGAAATTTAAAGTTGATCTAGGACATGTCCTAACCTAACTATAAATCTGCCATCACATTTTAAATTCACCTCCCCCTCCAATGCAACATGGCTTTGCCAAGATGCAAATTTACTCATTTTTTTTGCTTTACTTTCCTCAATGAATCAGGCCCCTCGATCATCTATCCTCCCCCCCGCTTCTCGGCCTTTTGGCTAAGATCAAGTGCAGTTGTGGCAGAGCTGCACTTGGTCCTCTGGCCAGGGGCTGGGATTGCTGCTTTGAAAGCCTGGGACAAATGTGCCTCTGGGAGTGGCGACCCCGGGGGTGCCATAAATCACTGGTCATAGCACCTTAAACACGTGATTAGATTGGCACCCATGCACTTTTGACCACTTTCTTTTAAGCACTCGCTCTATTCTTTGCCCCGGCCTTATGGCTGGGCGAGAAAATTTTTATACCAAGCCCAGCCATTAGGCTGGGGCCGTACCCACTCGGCACTTTTTATTTTTCTTCACGTTTGTCACTTTTTCTTTTGTGTTCACGTTTCTGGATTTTATTGGGTACAGGTAGGCCCTTTTGGGCTCCTGTCCCCGAGACGATCTAGGGGAGGTTGTGTGGCCCTTAGGCTCCAGCCTCCCTGAACACCCATGTAGGTCCTCCCCTTAGGGGGTGGACTAGTTGTTGAGCCCTGGGTGAAGCTTCGGTGGATCCCAGGGACTAAAGGGACCCCCCTAGCCTCGCAGCGAAGGGGGTCTGAAGACCCTTGCCCCCTAAGGGACCTTTTTGGTTCTGGGGGTCGGGGACCAGGGCCCTTTCTTTTTAAAGAAGGGGCCAGTACCGTACCCCTTGTGCACTTTTTTATGGTTTTACACCTTTTTTGGGCACTTTGGGTTTTTGATTGCACGTTCCCAGGCTTTCAAAATAAAAAAAAAATAAAAAAAATCAATCCCCCCCCCCCTTCCCAGTGGAACTTATCTTTAAAACAAATGGAAATAATTCAGGCAATAATTAATTAGTGATATACAAAAGGAAAAAGACAAAAAACAACCCCATAAAAACAATAATGGATCAGAAGGCTGCCCCTATTCCCCAGCCACCGTACTTCTGAGCCTATGCTATCGTACTTACCAGCAGTACAGATTTTGGCTAAACTATCCTGGCTCTCACATCCTGAAAGGGGTGTGGCTTGTCAGAAAGTAGGCGTGACCTTGTGCAAATGTAGGTGACGCAGGGTGGAGCTAGGTGGAGTTTGGGTAGATTAGGGTGGGGCCCATTTTGCTTTATATAATGCAGCGAGGTATGCATGTGTGTGGTGTAGTAGAAAGCTGATATTATAGTTTTTCTTGTGCATTTTAAAAAATGGAAGGCAATGTCTGTCCTGTGCACCAGATTTTATAAATGCCCCCAAATATGCTTACCCCACAGAAACCCTACAGTCTGTGGGGAACATTTATTAAATCCGGTGCACAATGTGCCTTTGTTGAAGAAGGTCACTGCTGGATGGCTATGGGTAATTCTGTGACTGCTATTTATTAATCTGCGGCGAGAACACAGATTTTCTATTCTGTTTATCGCAGAGACAAAAAAAATCTATTACCACCACTATTCAGTATTAAATCATCGCCGGAGCAACAGAGTGATTCTCAGCTGTCCGTCAATTTCTAAAAAAAGAAATTAAATTCACATTTGGAAAAAAATGCTTACTGTAAATAATAAAGCATTTCTCCTTTCATTATCTTCTACTAACACCATCCTGAAACGGTGATAGTTAAAGGAGGATTGCGGTGGTACTTGCAGCGCCATGTACACCCGTTTTCGCCGAGATAGAGCTTTTAATAAATAGGCCCCTGTATCTGCACACAGTAAGGCACATTCACAGGAGGGTCGCAAGACAATTTTGTCCGTACACTGTTCTGACCTCATTTACAGTCTGTCGTTCAAGGATACCTGACTGTATTAGCACATCTCCGACAGCATGGTACGTATGATCGTAGGAGCCAATTTTTAAAAATCATTACTTCCCCCCACGGGGCTTGCACATGCGCAACGCGCCATTATGCCCCGCCCCCAGTGTTCAAATGCTGAATTACAGATGGGAGCGGGGCTAGGGTGACGCATTTCACGGTGAAACGCGTCATTATGCCCCGCCCCCACCCTCTTTACAAGAGAAGTGGACTAGATGCGGGTGGTAACACTGCTCTCCCAGGAGTTCTCCCGGACTCCCAGAAATTATCCGAGTCTCCCGGACATTCTGGGAGAGTAGAGTTTGTATGTTCTCCCTGTGTTTGCGTGGGTTTCCTCCGGGTGCTCCGGTTTCCTCCTCCACTCCAAAAACATACTGGTAGGTTAATTGGCTGCTCTATAAATTGACCATAGTCTCTGTGTGTGTATGTGTGTGTGTATGTTAGGGAATATAGACTGTAAGCTCAAATGGGGCAGGGACTGATGTGAATAAGTTCTCTGTACAGCGCTGCGGAATTAGTGGCGCCATATAAATAACTGATGATAATGATGAAGAGTAGGAAAGCATGATTTATAGACAATTGTTGCTGATGAAAAGTGTTCCCATTTTTACTTTATTGCTGTAGCTTGGATTCAATAAATTCTTTTAGACAGATCACAATCGCCGGAAAACAATTTTGCAATTACTTGTTAGCAGCAGGTAATTTAGGATGTTGTCCAGGCTTCTTAAAATTAAAGAATACGTTTTTATTATATAGCAAATCTTCTAATCTGCTTCTTACACTGCAGCAACACACATCACATCAAATGTCAGTATCTAGGGCCTGAGTCATTAAGGATCTTAAATGAAGAGGTATCTTATTTTAGTCTCCTGGACAAAACCATGTTACAAAGCAAGGGGTGCAAATGAGTTTTCTGTTTTGCACATGAGTTAAATACGGACTGTTTTTTCAAGTAACACACAAGAAGTTGATATTTGTGTACTACATGAAAAAACAGTCAGTATTTAACTTATGTGCAAAACAGAAAACTCATTTGCACCCCTTGCATTGTAACATGGTTTTGTCCAGGAGACTGAAATAAGAAACTTCTTGATTTAAGATCCTTAATGAATCAGGCTTCTAGTTTCTAGGCTTCTAACAAACTTTATTAACCACTTAATAAAACAGATACAGTATAAAAGTTTTCACAATGCGTATGTGAACTAACAATATTCTAACACCCCCACTGGACAACTGCTTATCATGTCCCACTTTGTTCTGAATCCCCAGGTCCAGAGATGGTTAAGATATTTTATTATAAAGCGGTGATAGGGATATTTTTTATATATTGTAATAGGATTCATTTATTTATTATTTCATTATATGTATATATATATATATATATATATATATATATAGACATGTATAGATATGTGTATATATCTAATATATATAAGCCTAGCGGCGTGTGTTAGTGTGTGTGTGTGTGTGGAAAAAACTATTTTCTCAGAAAGGGCTCATCCAATATCCAATTGACCTGAAATTATTAGACAAAACAAATTATAATAGTGAAGTCAGTTAACTTCCATCATCCCCCCTTCCCTCGTGGGAGGGGTAGTAAAGGCTAAATTTACCAGTTGAGGGCTCAAACTCTTGACCGTGTGGGTATTTATTTACCAGAGCCTGTGTTTGGTCATGGACAATTGTATGTCGCATTTTCACGAGTACGGAGAAGCAGTGATGTGAAAGTGCAGGTTATGAATACTGCCCTTCAAGGAAGACTGATTGAGCACAGCGATAAGGTGTTTAGCAGAAACGTTGTGTATCGAGAGGTTTTAGAACAGTAAGACGATAGAGATTAAGGATGTGGCGATGAAGATGAAGGATGAGGCGATGAAGATGAAGTGATGGAGAACAATGATGAGGTGGTGACATGTGAACAAAACCACGTTAAAAAAGAGGCTTACGTCGGGAAGTAACGCTCTTCCCCTGAGGAGGCCTGGCCTAGCCCCAAATGCATGACAAGAACCTTTTTAACACCTTAAGTAGCTTGATTTGACTAGAATGCAAGAGTATCATGCACGGGTTAACTTGTATATATATATATATCTATAATATAAATGTCTAGTGGCATGTGTTAGTCTGTCTGTGTGTGTGTGTAAAAAATAAAACCAAGCTGCACTAAATTCTTAGTGTGTGTGGAAAAAAAAATTCAGAAAGGGCTGAAATTTGGTATACTAAGATGTTTTTAATTTGTTAATTTAATTTGTTAATTGTTAAAAGTGTTTATAAAGATTTTAAAAAAATATATATATATTTCTTGAAGGAGAAGTGACAGTTGGGATGGTTTGGTGGTTGCCGGGGGTGACAGTGGGGAGTGGTTGGTGGTTGCCGGGGGTGACAGAGTGAGAGGAGTGTGATACTCAGGACCGCTGAGAGAGATCTCTGTGTCTGGATAGACATCTGGATAGATGTGGCGATGAAAATGAAGGATGAGGTGATGGAGAAGAATGATGAGGTGGTGACATGTGGACAAAACCACGTTAAAAAAGGGCGCTTACGTCGGGAAGTAACGCTCTTCCCCTGAGGAGGCCTGGGCTAGCCCCAAATGCATGACAAGAACCTTTTTAACACCTTAAGTAGCTTGATTTGACTAGAATGCATGAGTATCATGCACGGGTTAACTTGTGTATATATATATATATATATATATATATATATATATATATATACATATATATATGCGGTACTGACTGTTCTTCCGTCTATGTACTTTTGCTTCCCAATCTGGAATAAAGAAGCCTTGAAATTAATGTAACCATATTTCTGGCAGCATACCTGGGGAGTTGTATTTGTTACTTATTTAGACTTTTGTTATGTTTCCCTAAACATCAAGTTTGTGCCGTACAAGTGACTCAGCCGGAGACCAGTGTGAAATTGTGATTGACTGATTCTCTGAATGACAAGTCATTCCAAAGAACCCAGTCAGTAGGGGACATAGTTGAATACTCTTATTTTGATAACAGTACTTGACAATCCCTAAAAAGAAATGTAATGTTTCACCACTTTAACATCTTTTTTACGTTAATAAAACACTTTCTTTTCTATGGAAGTGACTGTTATTCTTTCACAGTCAAAAATGACAAAATAAGGCACTTTTTTATGATGGATGGAAAAGAGGTTTTAAAATAGAGGGGAAAAGAGTTATACTTGATTCGGTCAAACCTGACAGCGGAATCATATTTATAAGAGGATAGATTTACTAAAGCTTCTAAAAAGGAGAAGTGGATGTGTTGCCCGTAGCAGCCAATCAGATTCTAGCTATAATGTTCTAGAATGTACTAGATAAGTGATAGCTAGAATCTGATTGGTTGCTATGGGAAACACCTCAAATTCTCCTTTTTAGAAGCGTTAGTAAATCTAGCTCAGGGTTAGGCAACCTTCTTCTATCAGTGCGCCGGCAAAAATCTTTTCAAGCCCAGGTGTGCCAGTAGTGTGTGTGTATTATATATATATATATATATATATATATATATATATATATATATATATATATATATACATATATATATATATATATATATATATATATATATTATTTCATCACGTTTAAGTTATAATATTAATGGTAATGGGCAGGGCCGTCTTAACAACATTATGGGCCCCCGAGCAAAGCAGTGCACCAGGGCCCCTATATATATATATATATATATATATATATATATATATATATAGATATATATATATATATATATAGATATATATATATATATATATAGATAGATATACATATAGATGTATAGAGATACAGATATAGATATATAGAGATAGAGATAGATAGATGTACTTGCTCAGTGACCCTTGAAGGTTTTTTTTTGCAGGTTTTTTCTTTTGCAGGATTATTTATTCTAATTAAGAGCCCTGTCTATGGGGCCCCCTTGCCCGTGGGCCCCCCCGGGCACCTGTCCATCGTGCCCAATGGAAAAGATGGCCCTGGTAATGGGAACAAATAAACGTTCATGTTAAGTCACACAATAGTGCCCTCAGTTTATATTATGTCCCACATAAGTGCCCCCAATTATTAGTATACCTGACATAAGGGCATAATCATATTATGCCACATTAGCCAGTGTATGTGACTCGCCTCTTGTAGACAGTGGTTACATTCCATCTTGTTCTGTATAAAATGACAGGTTGACTGAAAGGTGATTTATAACCCTGGGTGAGATGTGGCATTGATACTTATCACTGATAAATGTTATGTGCCCGCCGTCTCATGGGCGCAGGGTGTTACGTTGCATGAACTGATGTGATAAGAAACGTTATGTGGCACGTTGCACTGGGGGTTATGCTGGCATGTTGTTGCGGCTGTAGGATAGGATCAGGGCCGCCAAGAGAAATTTTGGGCCCCGGTACACCAATTTTTTTGGGCTGGCCCCCGCACAGGTGAGCAGCAAGGGTGCTGTATGCATCCAAAAAGGCGTGGTCAACATGGGCATGGCTGGACTTCGCTAGACATGACATATTGGTGGAAATTCGATTGCCGGCGATGGGACACGCAGACATCGCGCAGCGCACATTGCCGGCAATTACGGTAGAAATCTCCACTCATTTTACCTCACACTCCATAGAGGTGCAAGGAAATATGGGAAGAGATTTCTGTCAAATCTCCGCTCAAAGTGTCTCGCGGACGTCCCGGAGACACTTCGCGGCTAATTGAACTCCCCCATTATGTAGCAAAATTGTGTTACTCTCACCTACCTGTGATTGTAGCTATCACAACCTGGTACTGGATTCTAGCATGGATCCTGGAATATTAGGTGCTGTTTAAAAATGTAAATATGGAAAAGCAAGCAATAAGTGAACACCGTACATAACACAGATCACGCAGTATATAATACATTCATTATAATAAAATATTACATTTATCACACCCTCCCCAGCTACATCACACCACCCCTCAACTACATCATGCATATCGCCACCCCCTGCCAAAATCACCCATCATGCCACCCCCCAGACACATCACGCCATCCCCCAGGCACATCACGCCACCCCTCAGCTACATCACTCCACCCACTGCCACATCACACATCACGCCACCCCCCAGACACACCACGCCATCCCACAGGCACATCACGCCACCCCTCTGCTAGATCACGCCACTCCCTGTCACATCACACCACCACGTCACCCCCCAGGCACATCACCCATCACGCCACCCCCCAGACACACCAAGCCATCCCCCAGGCACATCACGCCACCCCTCAGCTACATCACGCCACCCCTATGCTACTTCATGCATCACGCCACCCCCTGTCACATCACCCACCACGTCACCCCCCAGACACATCACACCATCCCCCAGGCACATCACGCCACCCCTCAGCTACATCATGCCACCCCCTGTCACATCACCCACCACGTCACCCCCCAGACACATCACACCATCCCCCAGGCACATCACGCCACCCCTCAGCTACATCACGCCACCCCTCTGCTACTTCATGCATCACGCCACCCCCTGTCACATCACCCACCACGTCACCCTCCAGACACATCACACCCTCCCCAGCTACATCACACCACCCCTCAACTACATCATGCATATCGCCACCCCCTGCCAAATCACCCATCATGCCACCCCCCAGACACATCACGCCATCCCCCAGGCACATCACGCCACCCCTCAGCTACATCACGCCACCCCTCTGCTACTTCATGCATCACGCCACCCCCTGTCACATCACCCACCACGTCACCCCCCAGACACATCACACCATCCCCCAGGCACATCACGCCACCCCTCTGCTACATCATGCATCACGCCACCCCCGTCACATCACCCACCACGTCACCCCCCAGACACATCACACCATCCCCCAGGCACATCACGCCACCCCTCTGCTACATCATGCATCACGCCACCCCCGTCACATCACCCACCACGTCACCCCCCAGACACATCACACCATCCCTCAGTTACAATACCCATCACGCCACCCGTCAGCTACATCATGCATCACGCCACCCCCGTCACATCACACCACCACGTCACCCCCCAGACACATCACGCCACCCGTCAGCTACATCACGCAACCCACTGCCACATCAACCATCACGCCACTGCTCAGCTACATCACGCATCATGCCACCCACTGCCACATCACCCATCACGTCACCCCACAGACACCCCACGTCACCCCCACAGACACATCACACACGGGCACAATACCATACATATATACACATACATAATGCTATATACACATACAAAATGTCACACAAACATAATTCCATACACATACATACTGCCATACACATACACACACAATTCCACATATATACTCAAAGCCACCCCCACCCACCAGTCCCTTATACTCACCTCATCTCCAGAGGATGATAGCGCCGCGGCTGTGCTCTGAAATGACAGGCAGCCTGTCAGCAGTCTGATTTGTTGCCTTGCTGCCTGTCTCCATTAGTTCAGTGACAGCCTGTCACTGGGATTTGCAGTCCCGATTAGCCCCGCCCCCTCCCGGCTGGTGAATGGGAGGGGGAAATAAGCTTACTGTCTGCAGTAATTAGTATCCACTCCCCCCTCTCGCCACTCCTGGGCAGGATGGGAGACTTTGAATATGTAATGAGAGCCAGCTACAGTGTCTCTCGTCTATGAGCAGAAAAAGTTTTGGTGCCAGGTGGAACTGCAGCAGTTCAATTTCGGCAAGCTCCTGTGTTTCTGAAAGCTGCTCTGCGTGCCAGGTCTGGCGCGCGTGCCGGGGGTTGCCGACCTCTGATCTAGCTCATAGTCTGAAACTTAAATCCTCGTAGAATAACATCAATAAAACTAGATAATTATATTTTTATCCTAAGGAAAAAATGAAAGCAAAGACTTTTATATCATACTTGCCAACATTTTAGATTTGGCTTTCGGGAGCTGCCGGGGTAAGGTGGGCGTACAGGGGGCGGGGCTCAGAAAATCGCTTCATTTTAGCCCAGCCCCATGACGTAATGACGCAAAACGCGTCATTTTACAGCAGGGGCGGGGCCAAACGCCGCGATTCACAGGGAACCGAATTCTGCCCACTTCACTAGGAAATGGGCAGATCAGGGAGATTGCACACACTCTCCCGGGAGTCCGGGAGACTCTCACGAATTGCGGGAGTCTCCCGGAATGTCCGGGAGAGTTGGCAAGTATGTTTTATATATGAAATTATGGAAACAGCAACTGTATTTCTGTACAGTATACTATTATAAGGTCAGGTGACAAGAGCAGGATGGTGCATCATTCTGGACCACTACCCACTGCTACGAAATGGTGAAATTGACATCATTGCGCAACAGGGGGCAGGGCTTGACGCAAATTGCGTCATTAAGTCCCGCCTCCACGGGGGGCCAGGGAGGATGCCTAGTCTTGTGGAGGGAGGAGTCCCCAAACTTCCGGAGTCTCCCAGAAATTACAGGACAGTAGGCAAGTATGCCATATGTTTTCATTTCTTTCACAGTACAACCCCATAACACCAAGACAAGTCCGCTTGTAAATAAATTGACGCATAAAAATCGCACGGTTTTGATAGATTTTTCAATGGAGAAAGTGAGAAAAATAGGCCAGATGAAATGCATTTTTCCTCTGTCGCTTAGGAAGATACCCTCCTACGTATTATTGAAATACTTCCTAAAAAACAAGACAGAATACAACATAAAATGAGAAAATAATCAGCCCAGCAATCTAAGGGTTAAACCGTTCCATACAACAGAGAGCCGGGGATAGTGACCCCCAGTAAATAGATGTATATTGTTCACCATCAATGTAATAGCTGATATAAACATCTCTCTGCCTGGAATAAAACACGATGAGAGATTTACGCCTGGCGCGCCGAGTGAAGAGATCGTCCTTCGCTCGTTTTTCTGTCACATCCAACACCTAGCGCGGTTCTCCCCCTATATATGGTTTTTTTACTGCAGTTGCTGGAAGATTTCAGTGAAAGCAATGGGGGGAATTGAAGCTGCATTTTTCTCCATAACGGTCCATGTTGGATTAAAGAAAGTAAAATAATAGTACAATGAAGGTGTCATAATTCACAACCAATGTATGGCACTTGCTAAGTGTGTGATCGAGGGGAGAACGATGCAGGAGTTCCCAGAAGTGACTATTAGAGCGTAATATGTAGAAATGTCAGGAAATACCTGGTTACAGTGTGTGGGTTATGTTCCTCTATGTTCACATCTATTCCTCTGTGAATAACCCTATGCCGTACCTACGTATTAGCATAAGGAGCTGTCTTTGTAATACAGTTGATTTCTCCCCTGTACCCACCATCGTCACCCTTTATTTATATAGCGCCACCAATTCTGCAGCGCTGTACAGAGAATATTTGTCTTTCACATCAGTCCCTGCCTCACTGGAACTTACAGTTTAAATTCCATAACACACACATACATACAGACATACATACATACATACAGACAGACAGACACAGAATAGCGTTACCTTTGTCAGCAGCCAATTAACCCACCAGTATGTTTTTGGAGTGTGTGAGAGAGAACCGGAGCACCCGGAGGAAACCCAATTGAACTCATGACCCCATTTTTCACTGCTGTGCATGTAGAGGGCATGTGGGGAAATCTGACGGGCATGTAATGAGGTCTGAGGGGCATGTTGGCTATTTATGACCTTTTTTTTTTTATCCCAAATTTAACAGTTCTGTCCACAGCGACTGTGGATACAGAAGCGGCGGGAACTACTGTGAAGAGAGTGTAAGTACCCTCCTCCGCTAGACACAGTAGGTAAGACCTGTGCGGTGCAGATCTATGTTGAGTTTGTTATTATTCTGAACATTTTACAATGTTGGATATTTTTTTTCCACCTAGCATTCTACTGTAAATTGTAATATTTTCAATGTATGTGTGTGTGGTATGTATGCTTGTATTTATACTGTGTATATGTTTATGAACACACACATATATATATATATATATATATAAGGTCAGTTCTCTATAGATATTTTTGGCTCCTGGTCTCCGACTGGTTGGCCACCACTGACCTAGTAAGACAATAAAGAGAGTCTCTTCTTTCATCATCATCATCATCATCTTTTATTTATATAGCGCCACTGATTCCGCAGCGCTGTACAGAGAACTCACTCACATCAGTCCCTGCCTCATTGGAGCTTACAGTCTAAATTCCCTAATATACACATACACAGACAGACAGAGAGGGAGACAGACTAGGGTCAATTTTGATAGCAGCCAATTAACCTACCAGTATGTTTTTGGAGTGTGGGAGGAAACCGGAGCACCCGGAGGAAACCCACGCAAACATGGGGAGAACATACAAACTCCACACAGATAAGGCCATGGTCGGGAATTGAACTCATGACCCGAGTGCTCGGAGACAGAAGTGCTAACCACTTAGCCACCGTGCTGCCCCAATTAATTAATTAATTTAAATTAATTGCTTAGCCCAGGTGATCCTAAGGGTCATATAAAAATGAATATTAATCTTCTTTACCCACTCTAATTGTGCTAATCCTCACTCTTACATATCCATACCAATAGCCTAAATTCCAAATCTGCGATTATTGCAAGACTTAATTTTGCATGGACTTACTATTAGACTAAGTTCTGCATTAAACAAAATAAAAGTGTTAGTAACCCTAACACAGCGTACCGATGGAAACAATGGAAACGTTGCTTTTAATGCCGTGTAACGCTCTCGAGAACACTTAACAACTGTTCCTCTGCAATACAGAAGTTCGGACGTGTTTGAGGAAAGGGTCCATGCCCACAAATTGCTTAAAGTCCGCTCTTTGGAGCAAGAACCCCTATCTTGCAAGATCTCGGTGCCCAGTTTTCGGCTATTCTTCCGTCAGGCTGCGAGCAGACTTACGTAGTTGCGTGAGCCATCTCTTGTCATATTTTTAGTACACACCGCAGCCATTATACTTCTCACCAAGCTATTGTATTATAGGATTATCACATAGAAATAAGACTGACAGGAGGGATCTTGGAGATCTCAAGGGGATAATGTTCTAAAGACAAAAAGAGTTGCATCTTATGGATTGGTGATCTCATAGCCAGGGCCGGTGCTAGGGTCCACGGCGCCCTAGGCATTTTTAAAAAAGCGGCGCCCCCCCCGCACAAAAATCGCCGCCCTCCCCCCCCTCACCTCGTCTCTCCTTACCTTGTCTCACCACCGCCGCCTCTCTGCTCCGTCTCCTCCCCTCCACTCACTGACACTAGTAAATGGAGGGGAGGAGACGGAGCAGAGAGGCGGCAGTGGTGACAAAATAGCCTCTTCCCCCCTCCCCCGTGCATCTGAATGCTGTGCGGCGGCCGTGACAGGTATGGTCAGCGGTCGCCGCACAGTTTTAAAGTCATTTAGTATTCTGTGGTGCCCTCCAGGCGCCCTCCAGAGCCCGGCGCCCTAGGCAAGTGCCTAACCTTGCCTAATGGGAGCGCCGGGCATGCTCATAGAAAATAGGTAAGGTCCTATTATTAGTACAGCGTGTCCCCAGGAATTACAATATTTAAGGGTATGGTCCTTATTTGACCTACTGTCGACAATGGATTTCCATCCTGTATCTTTTTCATAAGGACCATTCATTGCATTATCTATGTACCTGGTCACCTGGCGGATTCTGAGAGTGTTTGTATAAGTGGCGCTATCTCTCTCTCTCTTGCACTGGCGGTTGGAGGTGACGGCCATTGTTCTCACGTAGTTGAGAGTACCACGCCACAAGGATAAACAAGATCCCGTTATCTGGAGAATATACTATTTTTAGCTCAGTGGGGAGAGTTACGAAAACTTGTAGCAACTAATCAGATGTTTGCTTTTATTTCAAATCTAAAGTAGAAAAATGGTAGATATAATTTTTGCTGTGCTCCAGTTTATAGTCTTAGCGATTATATCAGCAAATACTATGTGTGTACACAATAGAAAATTATTGGTTATACAACTTACTAAAGGTTTCCTTGGAGGGTAATTGCATGCACAAAGGTTACAAAGTTACTTTTCCGTGTCTTCATCTTCCTAGTGCTAATTATTTTAGCTGATGATACTTTGCTATCAGGCAGGGTGAATATTGCTTCATTTAATTACTAGTTATTATATGAACCATTACATTAAAGATTATTTCCATGGCCATGATTTTGTGGGATTACCCGTGTGCCATTTTTCCGCTCATTAATTGATGTGTAAGACTTGTATAAATAAACTGTGTATCTTTAACATGAGATATAAGAGACATTTTACACCAAATGGTGCAGAGGTATTTGCTTATAAAGGTTCTGTAAACCACATAGACCCATCAAATGTTTGCTATAATTTACTAAACTATTTTACAAAAATGATCCAATCTGATTGGTTGATAAGTATTCCAATTTTTTTTTGCACAGTTAAAATGTACCACTTTTCAAAACTGTCTGGTGTATTTTACACAATATTAGCGGTTGTACAGTTAAACTTTAATTATTTTTATATAATCTCCCCTTCCTAAAATGCCCACCCCGCCCCTTATTCCCCTGCTTACTTCCCTGGTTATGCAGAGCTTCAGTCAGAAGCCCTGCTGGAGAAACATGTTTTCTACTCCAAGTGGGATGTAGATGTCTTGACCTTGTTCCTTGCTGCTTCCCTCTTGTCTTTCGATGAGATCACGGGGGGGGGATGTTGACTGTCTCACGGGTAATCAACAGGACATAGGGATGGCTATTAGTGGAGAAACTATGTTCCTTCAGCAGGGCTTACGATTAAAGCTCTGCACACCCAGGAGAGTAGCCGGCAAGGAGACCATTATGGGAACGTAGAGTTTACACGAAAATAATTTCCATATAGATTTTCCGGTCCTTTCATTTGGAATCCAGAATCTAGCACGCAATCCTTTTTTTATATAAACAATTAGAAAAGGAAGATTATATTCATATTTTGCTTTTCATTATGTGAGAATTAAAATACAAAAAACAGGAAGGTGCCCAAAGATCAAGACACTCTCCCTAATTGATGATCTACAGTTCGGCTGGGACACAGCTATCTTCATAACACATTAATTTAACCATCAAACTCGGGACACACGGTTTAGAAAACAAGATGGAATTGTGGATTTTCTCTATATCCTTGTGGATTAAGTGATAATTGACCAAATATTTACTATTGTCTTGGCTTAGGCTCCAGGTGGACCAGCCGGAGCCGGCTGTCTGTCGGTAACTGTTGGCAGGAGAAAGAGATCATGTGGGGGATCAATCTGCAGCTGCCTCCCTCACATCATTACAGAGCGTGTAAACCCACTATAAGACAAAATGTGCCTGAAAGAATGACTCTATGGGGCAGGAAAGGATAGACAGGGTGGGACAGTTCACAAGTGATTGGACTAACTGACATGCAATGCTTTGATAATTGACCTTTTTGACTTGCATTGCAGGCTTTTAGTTATTTTCTTAGTACGGTGCAGTTGAGTTAGATAAGAACTGAACAATGTTTTTACTTAGTATATAAAAAAAATGTTGGGAGTTAGTTTTTTTTCAATATAAAATACAATGAAATGGAGAATGTCTTATAAGCATTGTAATATAAATGTGAAGAGAGAAAGAGACAGATCTTGTGCATAGGGTTAAATTAATGTCTACAGTTCATATCTTGCCAAATCAATGTACACCAGCTTGGTAACACAGACTCAGTAATAGTTTTATTTTACACTCATTGATTTATAAAGTTGTATTGTATCATTTTTTTAAATAGACTTTTCACATTTTTATAAAATTCCAGTTCTGTTTAATCATTTTTTGATTTGCTGCTATTGTGCTTTCTGTAGACACTTTTTGTAAGGATGGGATTTCCAAAAAACTCACTACTTCAACAGTGTTACAGTATAGTATATTACGCTGGTTGGTTATTAAAAGACCCACGACCTGCTCCCTCTCCCCCGCTTCCATGATCCTGCATGATGCAAAGACTAATTATAAATTTGCAAATATAAACAATTATACATTTCTGTTTATTTCAACTAGGTTGGTGTTGACACTGCTCAACAATTTATTTCAGATAAGTTGCTATAAATCGAATAAACTAAAAGGAATAAAATATGTACTATTTAAAATGATCTGGAGCACTAAAATTTGGGCATTGATGCAACATCCCTGAATCTGACACCTACTCTAATAAACAATAGAGGTATTGCTGAAATTTAGGAACGAGAAAAAAAAACCAAGCTAGATAAACATTATACAAATCAGACACACCAAGACAGGACCATATAAACATAATTTAAACGTAAGGAAAGTGACAATATAAATCACAATTTCTTCACATTACAAAGTGTGAATATTATGAATAGACAAGAGATGAAAAACTAAACACAACTATCTGCTCTAAAGAATAAGTCATAAATATAAAGACTGTTCTATTCTAAATAATACCCCAAATGAATTATATATATAAAATGAATATATAAATGCATTCCCCCCATATGGGCAAGAAGAGTAACAAAGTAACTGTGTGACACTTAGCTAAACACACCTCAGGACATTATATATATATATAGGAAACTGAAACAAGGCGTAGAAAGCAGCGCATACTTTATGCACATCAGCGCTTATTTGTCCACTCTCTGCATACACAGGTGCACTCGCCCGTTACACGTTTTGCGGTGCATCTGCACAGATAATCTGCACAACCTCATTGCAGGACTGTGATCGGTGATAGAAATATTTTATATTAAGTGAAAACATTAGTCAGTTCTTCCCCAACTTTCCACTGTAGCTCAGCTAAAAAATAAAGTGTGATTGAATTTTTATTTTTTTCACTACCACCAACATAGAAAGGGAATGTCCACATTGTAGCCGATTTGCTAAAATAATGCATTTATTAAATGGACACCAATTAGTTTTATCAGCTAAGGGAAAGACAGTTTATATGCACTGTAACGCAGTTTCCCTGCAGGCTTCAAGCTTAGATCTCTCTCCTTTCCCAGTACCTCTACTCCCACTGTCTATCACTGGGCTCCTCTCACAATCACTGCATGAGGAAGCACTCAGCGATCACTACAGTCACTGTGCTCTTCCTCCTGCAGTCAGCCTATTAGGAGAGCAGTGACTGAGAGTAGACGTACTGGCAACAGGAGGGAGGAGAACTATGCTGGGAGATTCTAGGACATCTGAGGGATCTGTTATCAAAAAACGTTGTTCATTTTAGAAAAAAATACAATAAAGTGTTTTACTCCCTGCTGTTCCCATGTGCCTATAAAGGGTCTCAATTTGCCTTAAGGAAGAATCAGTCCTCCCAAAGGGCGTAATTCAGACACATCGGTCTCTGTACCAGTAGAGCTAACAATCTAACTTTCCCATATTTGCCAACTCTCCCGGAATGTCTGGGAGACTCCCAAAATCTGGGTACGTCTCCTGGACTCCCGGGAGAGCAGGCAAGTATCCCGCATACTGGAATTTACTTTCCAAAATGACGCCATTTGCGGTGAATCGCGTCATTTTGGCCGCGCCCCCCCCCCGTGACAAAATTACATTTTTGTTACGGGGATGGGGCCAAAATGACGCGATTGACCGTGCCCTGCCCTCTCCCGCCCTCCATCCACGCCCCCTGCCATGGATCTCCTGGAATTCACTTGTCAAAGGTTGGCAAGTATGAATTTTCCCAGCACTGACAAACAAATTTAGTCAGACACCAATAACCCTACTGGAGGCACCGGGCGGAAACACACCCTGGATGGAGTCGAACCCAAGGACTCGACGCTGCGAGACAGCATTGCGTGGCCCTGTGCCACCACTAGTTCCAGAGGGTCTATAACAGGCCTGGCCCACCAGTGGGTCTCCAGGTGTGGTGAAACTACATGTCCCAGCATGCCCTGCCAGCTATCAGTTGGTTATCTACTGGATAAGCATGCTGGGGATTGTAGTTCCCCACAGCTGGAGAGCCACAAGTTGGGCCAGGGCGGGTCTATAATAATTCCAATTTTATAACAGCACAACAGCCAAATTCCTGTAACACCAGCAAAATTTATAATGATGCTATATAGAAATAGAGATAATACTCTATATTTTCTGTTATACAGTCCCCTATCACCATATGCTGAACATTACTTAGCAAACAGCTATTGTTTTCTGGAAGAACGCATACTTTTACTTAAATATCAGTAAAACATAATAGAGAGAAAACATCTGTCCCTAAGAAAAGCAATAGAACAAATACCATAAATGTACAAACAAAAGTGTTTATGCAAAAGCAACAAACAAACCGACCGCGGCAATCTTTTCCCAACACGTTGTTAGTGAACACATTTAAATTTCAAGCAATTCACATAATTCATATTTTATGGTGAATTTACAAAAGAAATACAGCCATTAAACAGGAAATACAATGTAAAAAGAAACAGAGGCAATCAATATTATGTTTCTCTGCAAAAGCAAGGCAATTAAGTATACATTTGCATTGATGTCGTTGATACAGATAGTTTGCAGCCAGGTACGCAGACGAACGGCTAATTCCCCCCCCTTCCCTTGTGGATCCGGTATATATATCTTTCCCCTGCAGAAATCCTTCCAATATCTTTGGCAAGCAGAGATTTTCTGTTTAATTTTTCAATCTTCATGTGAAGCTGTGTCAAGCTGAGCTCCCGCTTTTAAAGCTTATTTTCAATTGTGTTTTCAATCTGGGTTTTTCCGCCAACCTAGTGTTTTTCCAGAACACAGACGGATTTATCTGTGCGGCTAAAATTTAGCCAGTACTTAAGCTAACCTCTGCATCCAACTGCTAGGAAAATTATAAATCTGAAGGAAGCAGAAAAGATCCCGGGAGAAGATGCGTAGAGTTAACTAGAGCAAAATATCTTCCTGCGGGTGACAGTCAACCTTGGGAAAGGTAATTATCAGGTAATTAGTAAGCACTGACCTACAGTGATGAGATGAATTCCTGTAATTGCTAGTGGTATTTGCATACAATGAACTATATCACACATTTTCTGCAAATGTAACATGTTTTCTCCTGCAAACAAAACCAAAATCTCTCCCAACATTTTAGGCACCTGATTCAATGCTTAATAAATACAGATGACATTAGAATAGTGATAGGCAACATTCCATTTTCTGAGGACACACGTGTAACTCTGGAAGTGTCAAAGGGTAGAGTGGGGTATGACTGCTTGTGTCATCAATGTGCGGTCATTGCTGATGGCAATATGGACTTTTATTGGTGGGATTATATGTCAGGAGCCCTATTGTGGCATAATATTTATGGGTCCCTCTTTGAGACTATTGAAGGACATAGAGCGGGTCTCTCTCGTGGGCCTGCGTATTAAAAACAGGCGATGGGGATAGGTCATACTCGCCAACTCTCCCTGAATGTCAGGGAGACTCCCTGAAATAGGGGTGATCCCCCTCACTCCCTGAAGAGTCTGGCATTCTCCCTGATGCTGAGCCAGTACAAGACGTGGTTGGATTCGCCATCTGTGGCATGATGACACAGTTCAGAAATTGTGTCCTATGTCCATGTATTGATGCCTATGGAGGTGGCCATTTTCATGGAGACCAAGATTTAATCAACGACTGACAGGTAAGACAACATGACTTCAGTAATGGAGACAGAAATGCAAAAGACACTTCAGTCTCTAGAGAATCATTAGCTGCTTTTCTTTAACGCATAGTTGCCTACTCTCCCGGGCTCCCGAGAGAGCAGGGCAACCTCCCGATTCTCACCCCTGCAATAGATAAGTGGTGGGGACGAGGCTTAATGATGCAAATATCGCGTCAGCTTAGCCCCTCCCCCTGCTGTATTTGGCCAAAATTGTGACAATCGTTTAGTGGGCGGGGCCAAAATTGATCTGATTTGTCAAGCCCCGCCCCCGCACACCCACCTCCCCAGGGATTTCCCTGAAGCCAGCGAGCAAAAGTTGGCAAGTATGGGATAGTTTATGTTGTCTTATGGCAGCAATAGAAAACCTCCTAAGGCCATGATTTATTAATAAATTCTTGCGGGGGCAGCTGAGTGATACTTGACTGCCTCGGCGATACTGGTTAACTTACCACCTTGCCTGTCCGGTAGGTAGCAGTAAGCAAGCCTCAGATCGGGGCCTCCTTGTGAGGTGAGATGGACTCTGCCTTGTATAGCTTCCCCCAGAATGGGCTCCTCTTTGGATATGATTCACAGGGGATCATAGATTTATGTTAAGCACCCAGGGCCTGATTCATCTTTAAATGCAATGTGAAAGCACGTAACTCATACTCACGTTCGCCTGTATTCAAGTACAACCGGATGTCATGATACGTTTCCATTTGAATATGGGTACGCTCTGACAATACGCTACTTGCCACAAGCAGTAATGTCAAGTTCCGTCAGAACGCAATAAAACAAAAACTTTCATAAAATTAATTTCCAACTCTTAATACTATAATCATCAATAAAAATATGATATCTTTTTTTCACATGAGATACATAAATCAGGCTGTTCCTAATGCATGCCGTATATAAAATGCATTTTTATAGTTTCTCTTACTTGAAAACACATGTTCTTCCAAGCATACGAGTCAGTCATCACTATCTGTCAGTATTTACATCTTCCTTGTAGCTGGTGCAAGGGGTTGGGTACGCTTTACCGATGTCCACTACTCCGACATGGAGAAGCCCTACAAAGAAAATCCGAAATTAGGAAAAACCGATTGGAAAATAAACAGACTTACCTTCAACGCGACGCTGGAGATCTCTGATTGGAGCACCACGCCGATAGCGAGTGATCCCGATTGGAGAAGTATTCGGCACTGCATGCTGACATCATCGCGACGTCTGTCAATAGAAATTTAAAGCGGCAATGTTGGGTTAAGTGTTTAAACACTAAACCTTAGCCGTCTCTACATTGTCGCTTTAAATTTCTATTGACAGACGTCGCGATGATGTCAGCATGCAGTGCCGAATACTTCTCCAATCGGGATCACTCGCTATCGGCGTGGTGCTCCAATCAGAGATCTCCAGCGTCGGGTTGAAGGTAAGTCTGTTTCTTTTCCAATCGGTTTTTCATAATGTCAGATTTTCGTTGTAGGCCTTCTCCATGTCGGAATAATCGTAGAAACGATTACCACCGAGTGCAAGTGATACGGCTAAAAAACACGAACCTAAGAGATGGCCAGAGCTTGAATCGGACGAATGTGCTTGTGCTCTACCTTGGAACGGCCTGTATTGTACATTACCCCCTACACACCCCATATTCCGCTTTTGCAGTCATAGGCAGTCGAAAGTGTCATTTGCATTTGGACATGAATTGGATGCAACTGTGTTCACTGGTGTAAAGTCCGTTTCTGAGCAAACGCAGAGCATTTCATGCAAGATACGGAATGCAACAGAAGATGAAACGGGGGCCCCGATGCTTCATTTTCGGCACTATGACATTATCATACAGAAAGTTCCTTCTTGGGGGAAAGTGCTGTAAAAAAAAAACTCTGCAACCGTCCTCAATTACTAATTCCAGAAATGGTAAAAGTTATTAACTCTGAATTATTTCACAGGACTAATATTCTCCGGCATTTACATGTGTCAGAATCAATAACATTCAAATCATATGCAAAGATGTCGCACTGCAGAAAATTAATTCCTCTTAATTCCATGTGACTCAAACTATTCAATGTACGAAATCTCAATGCGAAGGCAGAACCCTTTGTAACCCTTGAAAAATCCCATTAAAAGATTTTAATTTCACATTTCAATAATTCTTCCAATACTCTTTCCAAGGCTCCTTCTAATTTTTTTTTTGTAATTTCTGTAATCAAGATTTGATATGTTGAGAACATAATTTCATTTTACACTTCCATAGCAAAATAAAAATAAAAATATATATTATGAAAAAGAAGCTTAAATTATTGAAATAACACTGGGATTGTGGGTAGAGATACAAGGGGCAGCACTATGCAACTTGTGTGCTCATAGCCCTTGTATTACATAGTAGGTTCATGTCTCAAACAGTAATAAATGTGTCTCATCTTCACCTTGTAGCTGATATGTGCTTCTGTCTATGTCTATCTGTGCCGAGTACTTGTCGTTCTGTGGACCCTGGTCTAAGCCCTGCTCACCAGCAAGTGTGGGGATGTAGTGAGGTGAAGTAATAGTAACATGAACTCTTGTTTTGTAAAACATGACCTGACCACTGGACATGGTCATAATACAATTCTATTACACTCTATACAGACATAGGACACTACACCCCCAACATGACCTGACCACTGGACATGATCATAATACAATTCTATTACACTCTATACAGACATAGGACACTACACCCCCAACATGACCTGACCACTGGACATGATCATAATACAATTCTATTACACTCTATACAGACATAGGACACTACACCCCAACATGACCTGACCACTGGACATGATCATAATACAATTATATTACACTCTATACAGACATAGGACACTACACCCCCACCATGACCTGACCACTGGACATGATCATAACACAATTCTATTACACTGTATACAGACATAGGACACTACACCCCCAACATGACCTGACCACTGGACATGATCATAATACAATTCTATTACACTGTATACAGACATAGGACACTACACCCCCAACATGACCTGACCACTGGATATGATCATAATACAATTCTATTACACTGTATACAGACATAGGACACTACACCCCCAACATGACCCGACCACTGGACATGATCATAATACAATTCTATTACACTCTAGGCAGACATAGGACACTACACCCCCAACATGACATGACCACTGGACATGATCATAATACAATTCTATTACACTCTATACAGACATAGGACACTACACCCCCAACATGACCTGACCACTGGACATGATCATAATACAATTCTATTACACTCTATACAGACATAGGACACTACATCTCCAACATGACCTGATCACTGGACATGATCATAATACAATTCTATTACACTGTATACAGACATTGGACACTACACCCCCAACATGACATGACCACTGGACGTGATCATAATACAATTGTATTACACTGTATACAGACATAGGACACTACACCTCCAACATAACCTGACCACTGGACATGATCATAATACAATTCTATTACACTCTATACAGACATAGCACACTACATCTCCAACATGACCTGATCACTGGACATGATCATAATACAATTCTATTACACTGTATACAGACATTGGACACTACACCCCCAACATGACCTGACCACTGGGCATGATCATAATACAATTATATTACACTGTATACAGACATAGGACACTACACCTCCAACATAACCTGACCACTGGACATGATCATAATACAATTCTATTACATTCTATACAGACATAGGACACTACACCCCCAACATGACCTAACCACTGGACATGATCATAATACAATTCTATTACACTCTATACAGACATAGAACACTACACCCCAACATGACCTGACCACTGGACATGATCATAATACAATTCTATTACACTCTATACAGGCATAGGACACTACACCTCCAACATGACCTGACCACTGGACATGATCATAATACAATTCTATTACACTCTATACAGACATAGGACACTACACCCCCAACATGACCTGACCACTGGACATGATCATAACACAATTCTATTACACTGTATACAGACATAGGACACTACACCCCCAACATGACCTGACCACTGGACATGATCATAATACAATTCTATTACACTGTATACAGACATAGGACACTACACCCCCAACATGACCTGACCTCTGGACATGATCATATACAATTATATTACACTCTATACAGACATAGGACACTACACCTCCAACATGACCTGACCACTGGACATGATCATAATACAATTCTATTACACTGTATACAGACATAGGACACTACACCCCCAACATGACCTGACCACTGGACATGATCATAACACAATTCTATTACACTCTATACAGACATAACTACACCTGTCCCACTTAGCCCAGTAACTTACACTACTCTCCTTCTACTGCAAAACATTTCCAAGGTCATTTTGTGGAGCTGGAACACAAGTTATTTTGGAAAGATTTAAAAAAGAGAAGAAATGTTTATCCCATCAGGAGAGCTGGATGTAAATGTCCATTAATGAAAACCAATCTATCCCTTTGGAAAAGTATCACAGGTCAGTCTTGAATATAATGTTAATAGTATCTGAGCTGCAACAATAGCATTAGAATCGGCATGAAACTGTAGGCCCAGCTTTGTGGATTCAATAATACATCTTCCAATCTGTTGATCTGTTTGAAGCCATAGAAATGCCACGAGGTGACACAGGACTGCAGCCAGGAAGCCACGCTTGCCTGCTCCCCTGGCTCTGATGTGTAGATGTGTGGTCTGTGAATAGGGAGCCGTACTTGGTTGTGCGTCGAGGCGCGTTGGACGGTGCTATAGAGTTACCAGATAAATAAGAAGAGGGCCTCTCACTGCCGCGCTGCCGTCAATGGGCCTCTGTTATATTATATACTGTAAGGACAAAACAATCCTGGTGTACTTCATGATTATTATTTACGCAGTGTGTACTAGCCTATATAAACACTTCAATCGCTCTAATGCTGGTCATATTAATTCACCATTCCTTGTTATATAGTCGCAAAAAGGTCGCCGGGCCACCGATATAGCAAAAAATGACTTATATATTACGTTACACAGAGGAGGCAGCATTGTGTGGGCTGGACCAACATGCATTGTAGCCTGTCTGTTACCTATTAGCTTTGGTACAATAATCCAATACAAGAAATGTTAATATAATGCACAAACATTCACATCTTGCTGTCTTTTACTGCCAAGGTAAAAAAGCCTATGGGCTGGATTTACTAAACTGCGGGGTTGAAAAAGTGGAGATGTTGCCTATAGCAACCAATCAGATTCCAGCTGTCATTTATTTAGTGCACTCTATAAAATGGCAGCTAGAATGTGATTGGTTGCTATAGGCAACATCTCCACTTTTTCTAACCCGCAGTTTAGTAAATATATCCCTTTGTCTCTAGTGGATTGGGCAGTAGGTGTGGCTTTGCCATGAAATTGCATTTTTGGGTGGGGGATTGTGTGAATTGGGGGTGTCCTTTCCACAGATATAGTGTGAGTTTTATTTTGCTTCAGCAGACACCCACTAATCGGCTCCTGGCGTCTACATAACGGCGTCCTCCCCTGATTGATTCCTTGAGACGGACTATACTGATCCTTATGAACGGTTAAATAAAACAATCACTGACTTAACACAAATTTCTTCTCTTCTCTCCTGATAAAAGAATATAATTATCGCAGCTTCCCAGAGAGCAGAGAATAGGTGACATATTACAGTCTTAAGAAGTGAGGGATTGCAGCTGCTCCCGTGACACTTAATGGTAGCGAAATAGGGATATAGATTTTAGGAAGTTTGAGGAGGGGAGGTGCGTGAATTAGCAGATAACTTGTGAGCATCACTTGCTGCACAATTGTTATTCCGCAACTTCCTTTACAAACAATGGAGACTGGCGCACAGGTGAATGAACCCAACAAATCAGAGCCTGAGCTTTTAGTATTGTTTAGAAAATAAATGCATCGGTTGCTGTGGGTTACAGTAGCTTTCTGGTTAACTGTACGCCAGTCTTACTAAATGCCACAAGATGAATCTATACCATGGGATGACACAAGTACTTGGAGCTGTTGTATTACATTTCATGGAAACTGGATGGGAAAACTCCCATGGTGCATTGCAATATATTCCCCGGGATTCAGCAGCAGGGCCTGAGAGTAGGATGTGAGCTGTGTGCCCCAGCCAAACAAGGCATACATATTACCATACAGCTGGGTGTTATTTTATACCTGTCATTTATGCAGCAAAATATAAAGGTCAAGTATAGTAACGTGACGTGTGCTGATATTTTCTCATTTCTCAATGTTCTATATTGCATCTTTAAGCATGAAATCAAGTAAATAAAAATAAATCTTATTGTATGACCTGGAAAGAACTCACCAGGGACATGGCTGCAGCTTTTCCGGTAAGGATGCATTAAAGGTAAGGAACAAAAATGAGGAAATGCTTCTCTGACATCTGCGTTTGTTTTTGCGCCAATGTAGCCCATAGATTTACATGACGGAGCGGATGACGGCGTCCCGTACACCCAGAGTGCTAAGCAGAGCAGACTTCTACCAGACCATAGTTGTCATTTGTCCCTATTATTAAGTGACAGTCCCACTTTTAGACATACTTGCCAACCTTTTTAAACTTCTTCCCGGGAGGTCCCAGGCAGGGGGGCGTGGTTGGAGGGCGGGAGGGGAGGGGCACGGTGAATCGCGTCATTTTGACAGCAGGATGCCGTTTGCGGGATATTTGCCTGTTCTCCCAGGAGTCCGGGAGATCTACCCGAATTTTGAGAGTCTCCCGGACATTCCGGGAGAGTTGGCACGTATGCTTTTAGAGGTTTGCCCCTGTCCTCTGCTTTTGCTGCTGAGATGCAAATCTTACCGTCAAATCTTATTGTCTGGGCTTATTAGGCTGATGCATATTAGACAGGAGAATGTAAAATGCAAAACAGAATATTATAATCAAATTAAGAAGACATGACATAATCCGGATTGTAGTACTGACACAACAGGGAGCCTCTCGGAGCCTGAGATGGCTGATAATAGGGAATAATATAAACTGTATAATAAACGTCGGGCATCTAGATTTCTTACAAGGTATGGAAACTTTTATCTATGTAGTTGGGGAGGTCAGAAGAGGAATCTTTGGATGAAGATGTACAATCTATCCATTTAATGGGTTATTAAAGGATTTATAGCAATAATAGGAAAGTAGGTCAGAGGCCTCTTGTAATATCATCAATGGTGAAAGGCAATTATGACTGACACCCAGGCAATCAATGGGACTGATACATATTGGATAGACACCTGGAATTGAAATACAGCTATAATCTAATACAGACAGAGCTGGACAATCTCAGTTGAGCATATAGATCCCGTGAAGCAGAAGACAAACAAATGGCACTCACCAGGCAAACGTGACCAAACGTAGATATATTAATAACAGCAGGGGGGACGACTAATACACAAGGGCTGGGACACAACGCGCCTCTGAGTATATCAGTAATAATAGAAAATATTGGGATAGTGTTAGGAACCCCTCCAGCCGGCACAACACAACCCGGAGTCTACTCTGCCAGTCAGGTGTTCACTGGAGCCCCTGATGGTGGGGACAGACTGGGCTGCAGACTGACAGAGGGTCGTGAAGTGTGTACCGGCTGGGGAGAACCCAGGCAAGAAGAGTCAGGTCCACGCAGAGGTCAGAAGGTCGGCAGCAGGTAACAGTAACGATGAACAAGCTGAGGTCAGAAGTCACAGGCAAAGTAGCAGACCGGGTAAACGAGCCAAGGATCAGGGTCACAGGAAACACAAGCGAAGTCAAATACGAAGCCAAGGGTCATACACGGGAAGTCAAACGTAGATACAGGAACAGGAACAGGAACTGGAACAAGCAGGTAAGCAGACTGGAGCACAGAGCTATAACCGGCAATGAGGTGGCAGACCTCATTGCCTTAAATACTTGAAACAGCCAATCAGGGCCTGGCTCAGATAGGAACCAGCCCCCTAACTTCATTAACCCGCAGGTTAGTAATTTCGTAGAGCGCATGCGCCCGGCTTCTCAATGCCGGGACGCAGCGCTGGAGCGTCTAGTCGTTGCCCCGGCAACAGCCGGGACATGAGAGGAAGTGACGTCCCGGTCGCCATAGCGACGGCCGGGACGCAGGTGAGTGAGTTGCGGCGGCTGGGCACCGCCGCGGCTCGTAACAGTACCCCCCCCTTGAGGAGGGGTCGAAGGACCCCGACATCCAGGTTTTCTTGGAATTTTTTTAAAGAACTCCTTCAACTGTTTAGGAGCATCGAGTTGTCTCCGTGGGATCCAAGACCATTCTTCTAACCCACGATTCCTCCACTGCACTAGGAAGTGCACCTGACCTTGCACTTTTTTGGAATCCAAGATCTTCTGAACAACCTATCTTGGTGATCTGTTTGATTTTCTCTCAGGCAAATTTGAAGACTGGTTTTGAGTAGGATATAATACCGGCTTCAACAGAGAACAGTGAAATGTGTTGGGGATTCTCAACGAGCCCGGAATTCTTAACCTAAATGCAACAGAATTAACCTGCTTGATGATAAGGAACGGGCCGATGAACTTGGGACCCAACTTTTTGCAAGGCTGTCTGAGTTTAATGTTTTTTGTAGACAGCCACACTCTCTGGCCCACCTTGAAGGAGCAGATGGTACGGTGGCGATCCGAATTTTTTTTTGCGGTAACTGAAGCCTGTTTCAGAGATGCCTGTACTTTCCTCCAGATAACTCTGAGATCTCTTGCAGTGGAACGGATCTCCTGGATACCAACTGGGTTAAGCGAATACAGGGAGTTAGATCTGGGGTGAAAACCATAATTGCAGAAAAACGGAGAAGTTTTAGTAGATGAATGACAGGAATTGTTACAGGCGAATTCTGCCCAGGGTAACAAGGAAGACCAATTATCATGGAACTCTGACGTGTAGCATCGCAAAAATTTTTCCAAGGACTGGTTAACTCTTTCGGTCTGCCCATTGGACTGAGGGTGATATGCGGATGATAAACTAACCTTGATTCCGAGGAGGGTACAGAAAGATCTCCAGAATTGCGCTATGAACTGGGAACCCCGATCGGAAACTATGTCAGTAGGGAGTCCATGGAGCCGGAAAATATGTTGAATGAATAAGACGGCCAAATCCCGAGCTGTAGGCAGTCTGGGTAAGGGAACGAAATGGGACATCTTACTGAACCGGTCTACCACGACCCAAATGGTATTGTGTCCTGCAGAAGGTGGTAGATCCACTATAAAGTCCATGGACAAGTGGGTCCATGGTTTTGCCGGTGGTGCCAAAGGAACTAACTGGCCTATTGGGCGGATCCTAGGAACTTTGTTTCTGGCACAAACCTCACATGAGAGGATATGACTCCTGATGTCAGCAGACATAGATGGCCACCAGACTGTACGGGAAAGGATTTCTAACGTCTTGAAAATTCCAGGATGCCCTGCAACCCTACTGTTATGCGCCTCTGCAATAACCGCCTTCCTTAGATGGACTGGAACAAAGAGACGTCGCTCTGGAGTAGTATCAGGGGCTAATTTCTGGAATCTCTGAAGTGTGATACTCAGATCTTGGGTCAACCCGGCATGGATTACAGAAGGGGGAATAATCGGCTCTGGGATAGTGACTGGAATGTGGTGTGCCGAGAAACTTCTGGAAAGGGCATCTGCCCGGACATTTTTGGAGCCTGGTCGGTAGGTGATCAGGAAGTTAAACCGGGTAAAGAATAATGCCCACCGGGCCTGTCTGGGATTTAAACGTTTGGCTGACTGTATATATTGTAAATTCTTGTGATCGGTAATGACAGAGATCTGATGTGAAGCACCCTCCAACCAATGCCGCCACTCCTCGAAGGCCCATTTGATTGCCAATAGTTCTCTATTACCGACATCATAGTTGGCCTCCGCTGAAGAGAACTGACGGGAGAAATAAGCACATGGGTGCAGACGATTAGTATGAGGATCCTTCTGCGATAGGATGGCACCGGCACCGATGTCAGAGGCGTCGACCTCAAGAATAAATGTCCTAGCTGGATCCGGATGTCTGAGGACCTGAGCGGAGACAAAGGCCTTTTTCAGGCTTTCGAATGAGGCTACTGCTTGGGACGACCAATTAGTTGGATCCATTCCTTTACGGGTCAGAGCGACAATGGGAGCCACAATGTCGGCAAAGTTGTGAATGAATCTCCTATAATAATTGGAGAAGCCCAGGAACCTCTGCACCGCCTTAAGATTGTTGGGTTGCACCTAATCCAGAATAGCCTGAACCTTAGCTGGGTCCATGGAGAATCCCTCAGAAGAGATTACATAGCCTAAAAAGGATACTCTCTGTACCTCGAACTCACACTTTTCCAGCTTAGCGTACAGGTGGTTCTCTCGTAATTTCTGTAGAACTTGTTTGACGTGAGTCTGATGAACGGGCAAAGATCTGGAATAGATGAGGATATCATCTAAATAGACGACCACGAAACAACCAAGGAATTCCCGAAGAACTTCATTGATCAAGTCCTGGAACACTGCAGGTGCATTACTAAGGCCAAACGGCATGACCAGATACTCGTAGTGGCCAGAGTGCGAATTGAATGCCGTCTTCCACTCATCTCCTTCTTTGATACGGATGAGATTATATGCTCCGCGAAGGTCGATTTTAGTGAAGACAGTGGCCCCTCTTAGCTGATCAAACAATACCGAGATAAGCGGAAGGGGATAGGTGTTCTTGACTGTGATATGATTCAATCCTCGGTAGTCAATACAAGGTCTCAAGCCTCCGTCTTTTTTTGATACAAAGAAGCATCCTGCTCCTACGGGAGACTTAGATGGCCTGATGAAGCCTCTCTCCAGGTTTTCGTCGATATACTCCTGCATGGATTTTGTTTCTGGAGCAGAAAGGGAATACAAACGCCCCTTAGGTAACTTGGAACCAGAAATAAGTTCAATGGCACAGTCAAAGTCACGATGTGGCGGTAAGGTATCAGCAGCCTTCTTGGAGAACACGTCCCAGTATTCATGATACTGTGAGGGAAGCCGCTCCGGAATAGGCTGAATCATACGCAGAGACAGTGACAAACAAGACTGTGTACAATAAGTACTCCACTTGACAATCTCTCCTTTTACCCAGTCTATGACAGGGTTATGACAGGAAAGCCATGGGTGGCCCAAGATCATAGGAACCGACGAACAATCGATCAGGAAGAAGGTGATTGACTCAGAATGGAGAGCTCCGATCTTCAACTGTAGTGGCGGGGTCTCCCAGGAAATCTTGCCACCAGGCAACGGACCTCCGTCTAAGCCACAGACAGTAATGGCAGAGTTGAGTTTTACCATCGGAATTCCGGCAGAGCGGGCAAACCCAATATCAAGGAAGTTGCCTGCAGCTCCGCTATCAATGAAGGCCGACAGGTCCACAGAGCGAGCCCGGAAGGTGAGCTGTGCAGGGATTAATACAGCATTTTTCGGGGAGATAATTTGCAGACCTAGGTGAACTTTCCCCTCATTCCCTAGGCATGGTCTTTTCCCGACTTATTTGGGCAAGAACGGGAGAAGTGGCCTTTTATGCCACAGTATAGACATAGACCCTGCGAACGTCTCCTGTCTCTCTCTTCAGAAGAGAGACGATATGCTCCTAATTGCATAGGCTCCTCACCATCCTGGGAAACAGGAACGAAGGCGGATGGAGGTGATGATGTTTCCTTTTCAGCTTTCCGCTCCTTATATCTCCTGTCAATTTTAATGGAGAGGTGCATCAGATCCTCCAGAGAACTAGGAGACGGGTATTGCACCAAAGAATCTTTAATCTGTTCAGATAGGCCGAGACGGAACTGACTTCGTAAGGCAGGGTCGTTCCATCCACTATCAGGTGACCATCTACGGAATTCAGCGCAGTATTCTTCTGCCGACCGTCGGCCTTGTTTCAAGGACCGTAGATGAGCTTCCGCAGAGGCCACTCGATCCGGGTCATCATACAGTAGACCCAGTGCCTCGAAGAAGGAGTCTACGGACTGCATGGCCGGACTGGTCTGCGGCAAAGAAAACGCCCAGGACTGGGGGTCACCCTGTAGAAGGGAAATAATAATCCCAACTCTTTGCTGCTCTGAACCGGAGGAGCGGGGTCTCATCCGAAAATAGAGCTTGCAGCTCTCCCTGAAGTTCCGAAACAGGGTTCTATTTCCGGAGAACCGATCTGGTAAGTTCATTTTGGGTTCACAGATGGGACCTGGAGTTGGTTGTGAAGCTTTTGTGGCTTCTTCTTGAACGGACATACGCTCAGCCAATCCCTGCATCATCTGATACAAGGACTCAACGTGGCCTGCTAGGGTTTGTGCCGGAGACGGTGTGGATCCACTTGCATCCATCCTAATCTTGTCTCCGTGAGTGGGCCGGTTATAATGTTAGGAACCCCTCCAGCCGGCACAACACAACCCGGAGTCTACTCTGCCAGTCAGGTGTTCACTGGAGCCCCTGATGGTGGGGACAGACTGGGCTGCAGACTGACAGAGGGTCGTGAAGTGTGTACCGGCTGGGGAGAACCCAGGCAAGAAGAGTCAGGTCCACGCAGAGGTCAGAAGGTCGGCAGCAGGTAACAGTAACGATGAACAAGCTGAGGTCAGAGGTCACAGGCAAAGTAGCAGACCGGGTAAACGAGCCAAGGATCAGGGTCACAGGAAACACAAGCGAAGTCAAATACGAAGCCAAGGGTCATACACGGGAAGTCAAACGTAGATACAGGAACAGGAACAGGAACTGGAACAAGCAGGTAAGCAGACTGGAGCACAGAGCTATAACCGGCAATGAGGTGGCAGACCTCATTGCCTTAAATACTTGAAACAGCCAATCAGGGCCTGGCTCAGATAGGAACCAGCCCCCTAACTTCATTAACCCGCAGGTTAGTAATTTCGTAGAGCGCATGCGCCCGGCTTCTCAATGCCGGGACGCAGCGCTGGAGCGTCTAGTCGTTGCCCCGGAAACAGCCGGGACATGAGAGGAAGTGACGTCCCGGTCGCCATAGCGACGGCCGGGACGCAGGTGAGTGAGTTGCGGCGGCTGGGCACCGCCGCGGCTCGTAACAGATAGGCCATATCTCACCATTTTTAAAACAATGCTCTCTTACTCCTTCATGAATGAAATGCTGCTACCTATAAGATTTTGGGGAAGATCTAACAAGGGTGGATTTGAACCAAATATCCAATATTTTTTTACACGTTCTACTAATGGCAAATCGCCATGTAAATCTGCAGTTTTTAAAACCTCAGTCGAAATTGAGATTTCCTATTCCATTCAATAGATAAAAGGGGCAGATTTATCAAACCTTCTACAAAGGAAAATGTGTCCAATTGCAACCAATCAGCCTGTAGCTATGATTATCTAGCGTGTGACCGATAAATGATAGCTACAATGTGATTGGTTGCTATGGGCAACAACTCCGCTTTTCCTTGACAAACCTTCTGAAAAGGAAACATGGATGTGAATACCCCAAATGCATTTGAATGGGTTCAGAAATCCCGTAGAAATCATTACCAGTCCAAATTAGTGGAAAAAATGCTCTGTGAAGTGCAAAAGAAAATAAATATTAAAAACGAGAAAAAAAAAGTAAATACTATTGTCGAGATACAAGTCCCAGAAAGCCATAACTGCCAATGCTTGGACATGTTGTGGAACTACAAGTACCATCATGCCCGGTCAGCTTGGTTCCATTGTAGTATTTCTAGCTTTTCCACCAGCCCTAGAAGCCAGAACCTGCTCAGCCATTCACAATTGGCCAGCATTTAACAGCTGCTTATGATTGGCTGAGTTTCCCATTCATTTCTATTGACAATGCTTTTTTGTGGGCTCTCTGCTGCCATTGTAATGCATTGTCTATTTCAATGAATGGGATTAAACGGCAATCTTGCTGAGCCTTAAATTTTTATGTGAACATTCTATTTCTGTATGGTGATTTTATTTTCTGAAGAAAACCACACACTGCAGTGCAAATACATCTAGCCGGCATAACAGCCTCCGTTTACTTATAAAGCCATGTACACTAAGCGATATATATTTACTAAACTGCGGGTTTGAAAAAGCGGAGATGTTGCCTATAGCAACCAATCAGAATCTAGCTGTCATTTTGTAGAATGTACTAAATAAATGATAACTAGAATCTGATTGGTTGCTATAGGCAACATCTCCACTTTCTCAAACCCGCAGTTTAGTAAATATACTCCTAAAGATCTATTTTATGCTGACATCACTGATCCTAAAGATTGGCCGATGCAGAGCTACATTCACAGAGGGCTGAATGCAGAGTTTATGGAGATACTGAAACAGCGACTGTCTAACTGTGACCTAGGACTGCATCTACTTTGTATGTAAGAAAGAGACAGAGTTTCAGGACAGAACCTTTATATTTCCAACACATAAAAGAATCAATCTCCCAAAATTCCAACCTTGTACATTGTAGATTTCAAAACAATTGGGCTTGTTGTTTCAATGACAGTAAGATGTATTTATGGTAATTTGCAACCAGGTATTTCAATAAAAACACAAAGGAATCATATTCACAACAGGTAATACTACAAAGTACAGGGTGATTCAAAAGTCGCAGTACACCCTTTTTTTTCAAAAACTCTACAGGAATTGGGCCGATTGTCCGATTTCAAGATGGCGCCCATGTTTGATACATACCGTAAAAGATAGACCACGTCACCCATACCTTACTGGAGTATCCAGGTTTCCCAATTTCCTGTAGAGTATTTGAAATAAAAGGGTGTACTGCGACTTTTGAATCACCCTGTATATCAGACACAGATACAAGAACCTCGACAACCAGGTTCCTCACCCAGCCGGAGACACCTCAACTTCTGTATAAAATTTCCATCCATGCGTAAGAGATATGGGGCAATCACTCACCGTTTTCGGTGTTCTCGTGCTCGGTGTCGGTGAGGGTCAGGTTGGAATTGGCTCTGCTGGACAAGCAGGAGCTTCGACCAGACTTAGTGTTCCGCGCCCAGAGTCTCACCGGGTGTTCCGGGGACAGGACGCAGTCCGCCTCGTTGTCTGCATCGTTATCGCCGCTCATGGAGTAGCCACAGTGTGGCAGGCCAATATTGGTCCGGTACAGTGTCCCGTGAGGAGGGGTAACTTCGCCAAGACCCAGCTCATGTAACGTGAAGCTGCCACCTAGGACAGAGCAGAAATAGTCATTCTCCTAATGGTAGAACTACAGGTCGAGCATCACTTTATATCTTAAAATACATAAATATTATACACATAATGATATCACTTTATATCTAAAAATACATAAATATTATATACATAATGATATACGGTGGTACGTTATACCGCCACTTCTCCTACTGCCTTCATTGTAACACTATCACATTCCAATCACTTACATATATATATATATATATATATATATATATATATATATATATATATATATATATATATATACAGTTATGGCCAAAATATTTGAGAATGACACAAGTATTGGTTTTCACCTTTTTTTCTTTTTGACACAAGCACAAGTGTCAAAGGCTTTTAGTTACAATTACATTAGGTTTATGCAAAGAGTCAATGTTTGCAGTGTTGACCCTTCTTTTTTAAATACCTCTGCAATTCGCCCTGACATGCTGTCAATCAACTTCTGGGCCACATACTGACTGACGGCCGCCCATTCTTGCCTAATCAATGCTTGGAGTTTGTCAGAATTTGTGGGTTTTTGTTTGTCCACCCGCCTCTTGAGGATTGACCACAAGTTCTCAATGGGATTAAGGTCTGGGGAGTTTCCTGGCCATGGACCCAAAATTTTGATCCCCGAGCCACTTAGCTATCACTTTTGCCTTATGACAAGGTGCTCCATTGTGGAGGAAATGGCATTGTTCATCACCAAACTGTTCTTGGATGGTTGGGAGAAGTTGCTCTTGGAGGGTCTTTTGGTACCATTCTTTATTCATGGCTGTGGGCACCGCCGCGACTCTCACCTGGTTCCTGTAGGCGTCCCGGTCGTCGCTATGGCAACCGAGACGTCACTTCCTGCCTTTACCCGACCGTCGGACGCTAACTACAGGGGCGCTGCGTCCCGGCAGCTGAGAACAGCCGGGCGCAGAAGCTCCCACAAGCCTGTGGGCTGATTAATGTGGCAGGATTGAGCCTGCTCATGTGATTTCAGTCCTGCTGCCTGCTTGTGCTATCCGTTTGGTTCTTGCTACCTTGGATTTGACTACTCGTGTTTTGACCCTTGCTTGTTCTTGGACCTATGACCCTTCTCTTCTGACCTCAACCTTTTGCCTGGATTTCGGTTTTTGCTTCTCTGCCTGTGTGTCTGACCCTTCGCTTGTCTCTGGATTTTGCATCTGTGCCTGTGACCTAGTATTCTGCTTAACTGCAGCCCGCCAATCACTCCACTCCTGGGTACTCCTTTAAGCCAGTATACGTTACTCGACCCTCGGTCGGCCCGCAGCCCAGTCTGTCCCCACCACTAGGGGCTCCAGCGAACACCGGACCTTCAGAGTAGTCCCCGAGTTTCACTGTACTGGCTTGGGAGTTCCTAACATCCCGCAGCTGAATCTACTGTAGGAGATGGTCCTGGCACTTGCTGGACATTCTTGGGTGCCCTGAAGCCTTCTTCACAACTATTGAACCTCTCTCCTTGAAGTTCTTGATGATCCAATAAATGGTTAATTTAGGTGCAATCTTACTAGCAGCAATATGCTTGCCTGTGAAGCCCTTTATGTGCAAAGCAATGATGACTAAACGTGTTTCCTTGCAGGTAACCATGGTCAAAAGAGGAAGAACAATGATTTCAAGCACCACCCTCCAGTCTGTAATTCTAACTCAATCAGCTTGACAGAGTGATCTCTAGCCTTGTCCTCATCAACACTCTCCCCTGTGTCAGCGAGAGAATCACTGACCTGATGTCAGCTGGTCCTTTTTTTGGCAGGGCTGAAATGCAGTGGAAGGGTTGTTTTTGGGATAAAGTTCATTGTCATGGCAAAGAGGGACTTTGAAATGAATTGCAATTCATCTGATCACTCTTCATAACATTCTGGAGTATATGCAAATTGCCATCATAAAAACTGAGGCAGCAGACTTTGTGAAAAATAATATTTGTGTCATTCTCAAAACTTTTGGCCATGACTTTATATAGAGTGGTGGTTGTGGGGGGTATATGGGGTTATGTCATACACCCACTTCTCCTACTGACTTCATTGTAACACTATCACATTCCAGTCACTTGTACTCCCACTTCCAAATGTCCACTTCGACCACTGCTATAGACGATAATAATGTCTCCCAGATCTTTTCTCTATTTTAATGATTATTCTTCTATCTTCCCCAATGACCAGTTCCTTTGATGCAGATCCCCAAAATTAATAAAGCTTAACCAAACAATGGTTGGATAAAAGTGTAAAAGTTGTCATTATTGAAGGAGAGGTTCTAAAACAGTGATGGGCAATCTGATACTGTACTCCAATAGGGCCGTCACACATTACCTGTAATTTCAAAAATAAAAATAAAGGTCAGAAATGAGTCCTATGTCTCTTTTTTCTTGTGGGGGACACATGTAAAGTCACAACAAGCTGCCTGTTGCCCACCACTGTTCTACAATGTCGTATGATGGACTTTGAACCAACGTTTATAGACTAAGCACATATCCAGTCGGACCTGTAATGCTGAATGAGTAGGAGCTGATTTACTTTCCAAGTGGCAGCTCCCAAAACTGCAATCTAGGGGTACACCTATGCACAAGGTAGACGACCAGGCACATTTGTGCACAATTAAATGCTATGCCCATTTGCACGTTTTTCACTTCTGTAAATGACTATTACTTTGAATAGGCGACATATGCAATTTAAAAGCACTGGGCTCATGAGTTCAATTCCCGACCATGACCTTATCTGTGTGGAGTTTGTATGTTCTCTCCATGTTTGCGTGGGTTTCCTCCGGGTGCTCTGGTTTCCTCCCACACTCCAAAAACATACTAGTAGGTTAATTGGCTGCTATGAAATTGACCCTGGTCTCTCTTTCTGTTTGTGTGTGTGTATGTTAAGGAATTTAGATTGTAAGCTCCAATGGGGCAGGGACTGATGTGAGTGAGTTCTCTGTACAGTGCTGCGAAATTAGTGGCGTTATATAAGTAAATGGTGATGATGATGATGATGAAATGTTAATTTCAAGCAAGGTTTCACAGTTTCTCTATCTTTGTTTTACACCTTCCATCTCTAGTTACGGACTACAAATATTAAAAAGAAAACAGGAGTATAATGACCGTTTATTTAAAAGTTTCCATTACACCAAACTGTTTCAAACAGGGCCGCTGAGCCAAAGATATCTGACGGTTTTTCTCCAACATGGCAAACTTGGAACATCTCACTGGCTAAATAATTTCTTCCACTTCACACCTTTCTTAATTAACCAAGGCAGGGTGCATTCTGTGACAGCCTTGACAGGCGGAGAGACTGAGGCTTTCACAGTTCTTAACTTCAGCAGCCAATCTGCTTGTACAAAGCAGCCTGTGATAATTGCACCCAGACAAAAGCTTCCTGCTTTGACAAAACGGTGCTCTGCTCAACTTCAAATGTTCTGCTAAAGTTTTAAAGATTAATCAACTTGATTTACTGAGAAGTTGTAATTTGCACCGGGCTTTCAACTGCGGGCCCTGCTTTTATTCCTACCAAGGTGACGGTGACAAACGCGCTGAAGGATTTCAAAATACATTTTTTTTTTGCAGTATGTTCACACTAATAAGCTTTTCTTTTCATGGTCTTATGGCACAGACTTCAGAGTCATTCCTAGTCGTGTTTTACTCTGTTTCTCGTGTGAAAGAAATCAGCTCTTTTATAAAGACCTGGACATGTGTACTGTGGAGCGTCTACGTACGCGCAGTTTAAGGGTCCTTGAATGGACAGGTTCATGCTCCCGCTGCGGAAGATCATGGCACACTGGGCATGACTTAAATCGAAAAAATGCTTAATTTAATGCAGAAACTCTATTGAAACGTGTGATCGATGGCTGATGCCACACTAAGCATCTAATCCGTTCAGATACAGGTCGTTGAGCAAAGGCTGCAATCGGCTAAGCTGCTGTGACATCACCGGCTCTGCTAATCAGCACAGTGCGTTTTGCAAAGCAACCCTGGCAAGTTGTCAGTCACTCTGTGTCTGCTTTGTTAGAGTAGCACCTATCTGGTCACATAGCAGCCTGCTGAAGAGGACAGAGGAGTGAATTAGTGCATTTATTCAAATATAAACACTTTATGGACAGACATAAAGGAAAGTAAAGCATAAAAAAAGGAGTAAATTTGCATCTGGGCATAACCATGTTGCATTGGAGGGGGAGGTAAATTTAAAATGTGGGGACAGATTTATAGTTATACTCTGTCTTAGGAGGATCTTCCCCTCTCCCCTCCCCCGCCCCCCCTAGCTGTGCTTTGAGCTCACTGAGTTACTGTGCTTATTGTTTACTGTACTGTGCTGTCTCACCTCGTATTGTAATTTCGTTTGTCCCTGTACGGCGCTACGGACACCTAGTGGCGCCCTATAAATAAAAATTATTAATAATAATAATAATAATAATAATAATAATAATAATAATAGTTGGGGTATGGCATGTCCTAGATCAACTTTACATTTCAGTGTAAAAATAAAGCTATCAAGTATTTGTGTGTTATATAAAAAAAACAGCCAAAATTTCCCTTACATGCAAAATAATAAACTAATTTGCACCCCTTGTATTGTAACATGGTTTGTCCAGAATCAAATCTACTCCTTTTTTTGGCTTTGCTCCCCTTTATGTCTGTTTTTATTATTCAGTTCAGTAACACTGTACACAGCCTGTGATATACATTACTTGGGGTCATGAGTTCAAATCACGACCGTGGCCTTATCTGTGTGGAGTTTGTTCTCCCCGTGTTTGCGTGGGTTCCCTCCGGGTGCTTTGGTTTCCTCCCACACTCCAAAAACATACTAGTAGGTTAATTGGCTGCTATTAAAATTTACCCTAGTCTCTGTCTCTCTCTGTGTCTGTGTGTGTGTGTATGTTAGGATATTTAGACTGTAAACTCCAATGGGGCAGGGACTGATGCGAATGAGTTCTCTGTACAGCGCTGCGGAATCAGTGGCGCTATATAAATAAATGGTGATGATGATGATGATTACTGTCAGATAACAATGCTCCAGCACGCAGTATTTCAGGTCAAAAAGGAAAGGTTCTGATTAATGAATGGGTGCTCCATAAGTAACAGAAGGATGTAGTAGTAACAGTAAGTTGGACCATTGCTGACCTGAACCCCTCAATCACACAAAGCGTTTGCACATAAGAACTCCCCAAATTCTACACTCACAGGGGCCAGATACCTGCATGTGCATAGAAATTAAGGACGTTTACAATCTTTGTGGCTAGTAAATGATCCCCCACTGTACGTGAATTCCTGGCGATCCCGTCCCCCAGTAATCATTAATAACAATATCAGTTAGTTTGGATATTATGCTCAGATCACACAAAGACAACAAACCAGGGCTGGGGGGAGGGAGGGCGGGAGACAAACCGAGTTGTCAGTTGAGGAGTTAAAACATCCCCGTCTGTGTCAAAACACATTTCTCAGCATCGGCTGAGCCAGAACCGCAACTCATAAATTATGAAGAAACACACTGCTACAATTAACTAAAAATCAAAAGTATTTGCCATAAGCTGCATGACATCCATTGATTTTCATATCTCATGCCAAATGTAGCTTCAAAGTACTTTATATTGAGGCAGAGGGTGAGGCAGCCATCATAGGCTGTTCCTATGTAGTCATTCACATCAGTCTCTGACCATTGAAGCTTACAATCTAAATTCCCTACTCCCCCCCCCCCCCCCACACACACAGCTGTCTCGTCTGGTGAGATGTTTGCATAAGGGACACATCTGACAGGCAGCCGAATACTTCACAGCACTAAGCATCCCTCTGGTGGGGGTGTGACCTGCTGGGTGGAGTTATATACTACACTGACCTACTAAATTCTTAGCATTATCTAATATATGAAAGCCTAGCGGCGTGTGTTAGTGTGTGTGGAAAAAACTACCAGAGTGACAGAGTGCTCAAGCTGCAGCGCTACCTGCTGGGCGGAGTTATATACTACACTGACCTACTAAATTCTTAGCATTATCTAATATCTAAAAGCCTAGCGGCGTGTGTGTGTGGCGATGAAGATGACAAGAACGTTTTTAACACCTTAAGTAGCTTGATTTGACTAGAATGCATGAGTCATACTTATTGCCGTGATAGGGGTCATGACAATAAATAAGCCCTATAGTGTTCTATTACTTTTATTATTATTATTATCTTTGACTTATAAGGCACCACAAAGGGTCCGCAGCACCGTACATTACATATACAGAAAACAGAACCAAAATACAACATGATACAAAATATATACAAACACAGGTGACAGGGTAAAGCAAATCAGATTATATCTGACAGATAGTGAAAGCGATAGTAGAAATCAGCGAGAAGAAGGCCGAAGCTTAAGAAAACAGGGAAAACAGGGCTAGGGAAGCAGGCCAAGAGGTACAGAGGGTGAAGGAACAGTAGAAGGAGCAAACAAGGAAAGAGGGCCCTGCTCATGAGAGCTTACATCCTAAAGGGAAGGGGGAGACACAAATAGGGTGGTACTAACTGGGTGGAGAGAGCTAGGACAAGGAAGTTAGGAGGAGGACTGATAGACTTGAATAAAGAAATGAGTCATAAGGGCACGCTTGAAGCCTTTGAGAGTAGATGCTAACCTGATGGAACGTGGAAGATCGTTCCACAGCAGGCGAGTAGCCCGGGCAAAGTCCTGAAGACGAGAGTGAGAGGAAGTGATCAGTGAAGTAGTGAGTCGGCGGTCACAGGCAGAGCGGAGGGGGCGGGTAGGAGTGTAGGGCGAGATGAGATTGGAGATGTAGGGAGGGGAAGATTGACTAAGAGTTTTAAAGGTGAGGGTGAGGAGTTTAAATTTAATTCTGTAGGGTATGGGGAGCCAATGTAGTGACTGTTGGAGGGAGACTGCAGAGACAGAGCGGCGGGAGAGAAAAATGAGGCGGGCAGCAGCATTGAGGGTCTAGACGAGAGTCAGGTAGGCCAGAGAGAAGGAGGTTACAGTAGTCAAGAAGAGAGATAACAAGCGAGTGAACAAGGGTTTTCGTGGCTTCCGTGGTGAGAAAGGGATGTATCTTAGATATATTCCGAAGGTGGAAGTAGCAGGATTTTGAGAGGGACATAATGTGAGGCTTGAATGACAGGGAGGAATCAAGGATGACCCCAAGGCATCGGACTTGGGGGACAGAAACGAGGGTAGTGTTATTAACAGAAATAGAGAGGGGGGGAGATGGGAGAGTCCTGGCAGGGGGGAAGACTATAAGCTCGGTCTTGGAAATATTGAGTTTAAGGAAGTTTAAGATGAGATAGCCGAGAGACAGGAGGAGACACGAGACAGAAGGGAAGGGGAGAGGTCAGGGGATGAAAGATAAATTTGGGTATCATCAGCATAGAGGTGGTACTGGAGGCCAAAGGAGCGGATGAGGACACCAAGGGAGGAGGTGTAGAGGGAGAAAAGCAGGGGGCCAAGAACGGAGCCTTGAGGAATGCCAACAGGTAGGGGAAGGGGGGGTGATGTAGAATCATGAGTAGAGACTGAGAAGGAGCGGTTGGTGAGGTAAGAGGAAAACCAGGAGAGGACAGTGTTACATAGGCCAATAGATTTGAGAGTTCTAAAAAAGAACAGAGAACTACTGGGGCAGAATTCACGTCTGCATCATCATCATTTATTTATATAGCGCCACTAATTCCGCAGTGCTGTACAGAGAACTCACTCACATCAGTCCCTGCCCCGTTGGAGCTTACAGTCTAAATTTCCTAACACACACAGACAGACTAGGGTCAATCTGATAGCAGACAATTAACCTACTAGTATGTTTTTGAAGTGTGGGAGGAAACCATAGCACCCAGAGGAAAATCCCTCACAGATAAGGACATGATTGGGAATTGAACTCATGACCCCAGTGCTGTGAGGCAGAAGTGCTAAGCACTGAGCCACCATGTATCCAGTGGAATCCTGGGACTTATTGCTGGTGTCTCCCTGTGTGTCTCCATTGACAGATCACATGTTCAATGATGGATCTGTGTCCCAGCGGCCACTTCTGTCTAACCGGGTCCTGAACAAGGTATAATCTTATGGCAACACATGAAATCACTTTGTCCTTGAAGACTTATATAAGATACGCAGGGTGTCCCTATAAAGAGCCAAACTTATTTAATATTAAAATGTAACTTTTCTTGCTTCCATTTTCTCAACAAGTGTTTTCTCTTTTGATGAAACATCTAATATTGGAAACGGAATGTTGCCCTCCACCATGCTATTATAAAAAAACTATGGGGCGTATTTATCAAAATATCCAATATCGTAGGAAGTAAGATTTTGTTTTACCACTTATCATACAGTATATCAAAAGAATATCGCTGATGCGGCAGAGCTATACTGGCCCAGAGGAGTAAGAGTTAACCAGTTTCCGTATTTGTGAGCTGGTAGGGTTATTGTGGAACTACAAGAGCCAGCATGTCCTGGAACCCAGGACCGGCTGGAACATGTAGTTCTAAAAACGCACCTGAAATGTTTAAAAAAAATCAAATCATGTTTCAAAAATTAGAAGGAATGTTGGCCACACATGGACAGACTGAACACAATGGGTCTGATCAGGGCGCGTATTCTTAGCGCAACTTGTAAATCGGCTCTGCACACTCCCGATTTCAACAAGAAAGCGGATCAGAACGTACGTGCGCTGATGTATTCGGGTGTAGGCCTGCTCCACTCTACTACACAAACACTGCAGGATACGTCTGATAACTAGGTGGATTATACATTCACAAAAAAACACACAGAAAAAAATAACAAATAAATGAATGTCACCTGATAATAATATAGGTATTAGTGATAAAACAGTGTAGTTTTAATAATATTTTTATCCCATGAAATACATTTATTAGGATGTTGTTAATATCTACTGAACATAAAATACATTTTTACAGTTGCTCCTGATTTCAAACACATGTTATAGCTAGAGATGCTCAGGCTCGGTTTTCCAAAAACATTGCCAATCCGAGTATCGAGCCAAGCCGGCTTGGTACTTTCCTGCTTCCTCGGATCTGAATCAAGGCAAAACATCATTTTTGCGTCGTCAGATCTCGTGGGTTTTGGATTCCATATGTACCTCCCTCCCCAGGAAATTCAGCACCATTGCTCAGTGCCATTGCTCACACAGAAACAGGGGTAGCAGTGTTCTTGTCACTCTCCAGTCTCCAGTGACATTGCTCAGTGCCATTGCTCACACAGAAACAGGGGTAGTAGTGTTCTTGTCACTGTCCATGCTCCAGTGACATTGCTCAGTGTCATTGCTCACACAGAAACAGGGGTAGCAGTGTTCTTGTCACTCTCCAGTCTCCAGTGACATTGCTCAGTGCCATTGCTCACACAGAAACAGGGGTAGCAGTGTTCTTGTCACTCTCCAGTCTCCAGTGACATTTCTCAGTGCCATTGCTCATACAGAAACAGGAGGGGTAGCAGTGTTCTTGTCACTCTCCAGTCTCCAGTGACATTTCTCAGTGCCATTGCTCATACAGAAACAGGAGGGGTAGCAGTGTTTTTGTCACTTGACAAGAAATGACTGAAAATTAATGTTATTGAAGTTAACAATAATGTAGGAACAAAAAAAAAGCCAAATTATGTGATTTTTGCATTTTTTAAAAAAAAATACAGATCCAAAACCAAAACACAATTTTGCCAAAACCAAAACACGAAGTTAATGCAGATCCAAAACCAAAACCAAAACACGGAGCTCAGTGAACATCCCTAGTTATAGCATGCAAACACAGCCGTCATTACTAGTACTTGGCACTTAGACTAGCCCTGTAGCTGGAGCAAGAGATACGACAGACAATCAAGTAACCTTGAGATGCCCACAGCTTGGTTCAGATGTGGCTGTATGTGTTTGAGTTTGGCGCGCCCTTACTGTACATTGACTACGACCAAACGCCTCTTCCCCGCATTATTCACTCTCTGAAATCATAGGATGAAGTACGTGTCCTTTACGTACTAAGACAGCTAACAGGGCTCCGTTTACTGATGTATCTCCCAATTCTGGGCATGCACAGACTGATTTTGATTACGATACACACAAAATCGGCAGATACGTGTCTTGATGAATCTGGGTCTAATAAGTGTTCTGACCTTCCTCCACTGCAGAGAAAAGATCACATAAATATGTCCCAATGTCAAATTCTCAGATTCTATCATTATATAAGAAGTATATTATATATAGTTGATGATATTACAAAATGCATTTTAATTCAGTACCAATTTCTAGGTCTCGTTGCCCTCCAATAGAGAAAGAATGACATAAGATTGTGTACAGACCTCGTGGCCTGGTGTTTGTTTTCCTACCAGTCTGTTAGTGTATCGCGGGCAGGATCACTTAACCTAACTCACTGCTAATGACGGCTCATGCCGGCTGAGAACAGATTAATACAATGTTCCTTGACTTCTTTACCTCCAGCTAGAGCCGCCATTAAAACAACGTTATCTGTTTTATCAATAACTAAGCTTAATAAGGTTCAATAAAATGCAATTTATTAGCTATTTACTGCTAAATTAGACATTTGCAATTACATTAAGAGATGTATGCAGCCGTATCAGTGCAGGAACTAGTGAGATTCTTTGCAGCCAGCAAAGCCATTTCCAGCATAATAAGGTATTTTAGATGCAGGAGGCAGTAAATATTATTTGTATTAAAAAAACAACTGAACTTCAGAAGTATACGTAATGTACAACCGTACAGCGAGAATCTGCACGGTCTGTAAAAATAGAATTTCAGGACTTCCAAAGTCTCCGTAATCTACAACTTTAAACTGTAAAACCGTCCGTCGCGTTTTATAGAACGATGAGAACTTTCTGTAATCTATAACTTTACAGTATGAATCTGGTACTATCAGTGATACATAGAACATCAGGACTGAGGAGTTTTCTATAATCTATAATGTAACAGTGTACCTTTCTGTAAATTGAATCACCTCTACGTACCTCATGCTTTTAATGACAATTTTGCAATATTTATTGATAAAATAGCCACTGCATAGCTACAAGGTTGAGGCTTGTATGTGACCTTGAATCGGAAAATGACAGGTCCATGAAATACACAACTTTTATATAAAAAAAGATAATTGCCACCATCACAGCTATTAATTCAGCCCCAGGAGGCATTTACCGAATCTACGGATACCTGGCACAGGAGAAAAGCAGGGACAAGTCTCATGTAACATTTAAAGTGCAGGACAAACCAACTTCCAACATTCTGTACATTCTGTAAGAAGTATGGATAGAACTTTGTTAAACCTGAAATCAATCTATTGTGAAATAGATTCCGGGGTAGATGTGTCAAACATTCTAAAAAGGAATGGAGGAGGTGTTGCCCACAGCAGCCAATCAGATTTTAGCTTTAATTTATCTAGAATGTACCAGACAAATTGTGAGGATACCACCGTTAGCTGGGATTGCTTACCCTCTGTGGGATTCAACTCACTTGGGTAGGACAGAGTATATCCAAAATAAGGCTTTATTACGACAGCACAACACCACATGACGTTCACAAGATACAGAGTAGATGGTAGTATATACCCTCCAGCAGCCTCTTGCAGTCAGCACTCCAAAATAATAATCTCAGTCTCTTTCAGGGTCTTATCCTAACGCAATATTACCACTACCGATTAGCTAGACAGTTACCATGTCGCCTAGCCTGAGTTACTGACTCACACAGACCCTGTCCTGGTAGGGTATCCTCCAGCGGCACCATGATGCCTGCTCAGAGTCCTTTTTGCTGATTTCTTGTACACCAGGATCCTCCAAACTGGAATAGCTCTCTTGGCATTCCGCTCTCCCTATATTCTTGGCTGTATACACAGGGAGTAGGGTCAAATGTCTCAATTCTCCCCCTTACAGCAGGGGTCTATCAGTGGACACTTTAACTGTTAGACTCTGTCTCTGTTACCTTGATTATACAATGGAATGGCTTGACTCAATTAGCTATTTGGCTGGATACACTAAACCAAGGGTTACAATATAACATCAAGGAATGACACTTCAAGCTTGCGTAAAACAACAAGACATTTGACACATTGTATCTGTAACATTACACAATCTCTGGGTTACATTTGGATACAATAACATTTATATTGATATATATTAATACATTTCCCAATGCCACTTCAACCAGTATATTACTGTAGAGGCACATTGCATATCATCTAGAAGTTCTAACCTAATTACCTCTCAGATTACCTGTTGACCTAGCTAATTAACATGGGCTGCCAGCTAGCTATGTCAAGTTATTCAGACATTGTTCTGATTACAAACCAGGTCTACACCACATCTCCTAACAATGGGCATTTGAGACAAATGGTAATTACCTTAGCTAATACAAACAAAATGACTTCTGCCCTCCTGTTATTTTCACACAATATAGCAATATCCTTTCTATTTCTAATACATACAATATTGCAGGTAATAGCAAGGGCAAAATGTACCTAATGACATGAAATAATGATACACATAACACCCTGATGCTCTGGTGTATATACTTAGACTGGGCCAAGGATTAAAAAGTACATTAAACTGTGAGAAACGGGTGATGAATAAAACGTTCTTAGTCCATTAGCACCCTGTTTCCTCACACAAATGATAGCTAGAATCTGATTCGTTGCTATGGGCAACACCTCCACTTTCCTGTTTAGAACCTTTGATACCTCTACCCCTCAATGTCTTGTAGCCCAATCATATTGTGTTGGCCAAGGGCTATATGGGGTGTTCACCCTATGACATTTTAAACCCAAACTTCAGCTTCTTCCTAAACCTCAGTAACCTGCTGACACCAAGAATTTTTAAAGGGGCAGGTTGAAGACCAAAGACCAGTATTAAGAGGGGGTCAATATAACTCAGTACATGCTTTGTAAGCACACCAGACAGCGATATATGGAAAATACAAAACAGTGGTCGAATCTGCCAATAGGAGTTTAGAAAAAGTGGGATTATTAGGGGACAAGCTTCCACCAAACTACAATTTCTTGCAGAGTTTTGAAGGGAAATATTCTATAGTGGATATTACCCTTAAAACATTCCTAGATCCCTATTGCCTTACCGAGAAAACAGGAGTGTAGGGATTAGATAAACATACAAGTAACACATTATGAAATGACGGAGACTCACCAGATCGGCAGAACTCATCGACCTCCTGATGGACCATGTCTTTCACTCGGTTGCTGTAGGACAACCTGGAGTCTTGGTCGTAGGCTTTCAAAGTCTCGCTGGAACTGTAAGACTTCTGCGGTATCTTGCTATCATCACTGTCGGCCGAGGAGCTGGTGTATCGGCGCTCTGTGTCGTGCCGCCTGGTCAGGGATCGGTAAGGTTTCCTCTCTTTCACATCCATGGCACAGCGCTTCTCCTCCACATTGAACAGAATTGTCCTCGGGGGGATGGGGGGTAGGAGAGAAACCTGTGGGCTTTCTGTGAAAAAGACAAGACCGTAGGCATTGAGTGAGTCTTTTATTTTTCAACCCACCCAAATTCCATTACTACTAATAACATGAAAATCACTGGAACATGTGCCAAACATGCAAAGTTTATGTTTATAATGTGATTAGTTTCCATCCATAATCAAATTCACCTCGGTAACACATGTCCCCGTTCATATCGCTGCAGCGCCATTAATAATAATTATAAACTGTACCAGGAATGCTGACATGCAGGTGTGTTGTGTATTGCAGTCATTTCAGTAAGATTAATAACTGTTAAATTGCGTTCAGCTGACATACAACACATGGTAAATAGCAGGTTACACGTCTTTATTCTTACAGGAACATTCTTTGAACCTGACTTGTACAGCTGTTTCTGATAAAGTACTAAGCATAAAACTCAATGATATAACAGACTTACTAATAATATTCATAAATATATGTATGTTAGAGATTCAGGAGATTATAAGAATGGAAGATATTTGACATAACGATGTATTGATAGGGAACGTGTTATCTATGTGCAACAGACATCCTTGCTTCAAACTGCCCACATACGGTGCAATTTATATTGGTTAATTTTAGGCACTTCAACCAAATCTAAGCCAACATGTATAATTAAAAATTGGTTGGCTTGGATTTGATCTGTAGGGGTATGAAATGAGGTTGAACATCAACCAACAAGTGTTGGGTCATAACTCAACCCAGTAGTTGAGTAGTTGTTCCGCAGCACAATCTGATCAGTGCAATTTGATCACACATGTGTTGCAAAGTTGTTCACCGATCTAATTGTTTGGTGGTGCTTCTCAACAATCTAATTGGAACAAGTGGGCAATTTAAACAACATACACACAGATGTAGGATGTCACTGTGGCATGTATGAACAATTGGGACCAATCAAACTGATACAAAAGGATCAGAACCAATTTGATAGGATGGTCCCGTCAGCTTGTGATGTACATTGACACATGGGAAAAAGGAATTCCCTTTTCCACATTCCAGTTCTGGTTATTTGGCTTGACCAGCCAGCCACCAGACATACTGCAGACCTTGCCACAATGTATGTGGCTTAATCCTCCACATATCTGTCTGCCCCACAATTAAGTGAAATGACCAGATCTTACCAGGTTCAGTCTAACGGAGGACACTAAAGACAGCGGCTGATAACAGAGAACAATAATGCGTACTTAATGGCGTTGTTCATGTAAATGCAATTTCAAATAACCCACATATTATTAAGATATAGAATCACTTACACATATATTTGAGGATGTTATAAGTCACTTGTTTAAATAAGCCAGTTTGTAATGTTATATGTTTATTGATATTTTAAAAAGTCTCTATTTCACTAGTTTAAAAAATTGTTCAGTATTTATATTTAGTTTTTATTAGTATATCAGTATACATTAAGGGAGGGGAATTCAATTATCAGCAGAGTGCCCCTGGAATGGTCGTGAGAGCACTCTGCGGCGATGTAACATCGCGGATTTCTCCTCACACCTCTATGGGGTAAATCCACGATGTTCATGTACCTGAAAATGTGCACAGCTGTAATGGTCGATGGAACATTGCGCACAAGTGAACACGTCTGTTCTAAGTATTCCTTGGTGGGTACATGAATTTATAAATTGCATTGAGTCATTTGGTGTACGACAAATATCTACAAGAGGTATAACCTTGTCTGCATTTCACTTTGAGGGGCATATTCAATTAGGTCCAGAGATCGCGGTTACGTGGCAGCTGTGCATTACATAAGGTAATACGGTACCACAAAAATACGGATTTCTTTTCGCAACCCTGCAGGGAGCGAAGGGAATTCCGTGTTATTGTGGTACTGCGCAGTACCTCGCCATCCGTTCTGAACCGCGATCTCCGGACCTAATTGAATATGCCCCTAAGAGTTCGATGTAGAATTACCCCTTTAATTTCTTTTCCACCCAGAGTACCCATTCCTTCTCCAGCCACACCAAAACATGGACTATGAATTGACACCGCCATCACCTCATCTATGTGATATTCGGAATATGGAATTTCCAGAATCAGTGCGGAATATCTGGTGTTTCCTGGAGCAGAGCTCGGAGATTGTGTAGCTGGAGCTGCGCACTTCTGAGAAACGGCCTGTTCCCGTCAAATAATTCCATGTGTGACAAGTTGCAGCCTCTCAAAATGATGCTGTCATTGACTTCTGCTCTCCGTGTGACACTTCATCGCTTACTCTGGGCATTTAAGATAATGCAGGAGCAACATTTTGCACAAGTCACTAAGGTTCATTCATTAAGTATACAACAATCTCTACTTGTGCATTTCAGGGTGCACGCTCGTTTCGCACTCTCAAGAAACATCACTATAAAAATCAATTTCCTAATTTTGCCGCTTGGCAGCGGTGGTACTTAACATACCAATGACCGAAACTCCAACAAGACTTACCCCGACTACTTGAGGGCGACGCTGTCATACCCGGCACTTATAATTCCTATTCTTTGTTAAACTGACGTCCAAGTATTGCGATCAGTGAAGATCCCGGCACTGATACAAGCGTTTGTCAAAAAATATTGTACAGTCACCCCCTGCTTCCATTACCTCCTTAACAGCAATAATAGAGTTGCGTCGCACAGTGACGTCATTTACTCATGCCAGGATATTCACTGAGCGCTATACTTGGACGTCAGTTTTACAAACAGAAGGAATTATAAAACAAAAAGACAGCTGTCAGCGCTTATCCTTTACACTGCATATCTGTGTGTATCTAGCAAAAGGAAAACATGAGATATTAGTTCATATTTTGATCAAAACATTTAGGCCTGCACCCCAGCGTCAAGGGCACCTCATTATATGCAGGTCCTACACTGACCTATATGGTGCCATGCAGCTGGTACCATACATAATATGGGATATACCAAACGCGGGCTTATTGCCAAGCAGCTGGTACCATATATAATATGGGGTTTAACCAGCGCGGGCTTGTTTTTTCTCTGGTTTTGTTTCAAAATATTTCCTTATTGTCATAGCAGCTGTCAATCAAGCCTATTTAAGGCACATTTGGGTGTGGCTCACAAGCCAGCCCTTGCTAGATGTAAACCCCTATACCTGGGAGGTGAGTGCATCTGATTTTTAACTGCATTTTAATGGTGTTTAAAGCATATAGGTCAGTGTAGGACCTGCATATAATGAGGTGCCCTTGACGCTGGGATGCAGGCTTAAATGTTTTGATCAAAATATGAACCAATATCTCATGTTTTCATTTTGCTAGATACACACAAATATGCAGTGTAAAGGATAAGCGCTGACAACTGTATTTTTGTTTTGTATACATATATGGGTAATTATATTACCACGCAGCTGGTACCATATATAATATGGGATATACCGAGTGCGGGCTTATTGCCAAGCAGCTGGTACCATATATAATGTGGGATATACCGAGTGCGGGCTTGTTTTTTCTCTAGTTAGAATTATAAGTGTGTCAGGAATCGTCGCCCTCAAGTAGTCGGGGTAAGTCTTGTCGATGTTTCAGTCATTGCACAAATGTACCCAACCCATTGGCAAAAGCTCTGGAAAATGCAATAGGTGGAAACAGCAAAAACATCTCTTCCAAAAGCACCATGTTTATTCAGTTAAACCTTTCCTTTTTTCTCCTAAACTGCAGCTCGGTGTAGCCTAATAAATTAATCACCATCATCATCATTTATTTATATAGCGCCACCAATTCCGCAACACTGTACAGAGAATATTTGCCATTCACATCAGTCCCTGCCCTACTCCCGTGAGTTTGACCAAACATGATTGGGACAGCGGAGAGTCCCCGCTTCAACCAGGAGAGTTGGGAGGGATATTATTGTAATGTGAGAGGATTATCACACATGAATAAGATTGACAGGAGGGCTCTGGAAGGAAATACGGGTATTATGCAGTGAGGCAAAAATAATGATACGCTACTGAATAGTGATTTCTGTAATTAGCCTTATTAACACCTAGATACAAAATAAATAAATGACCTACATGCACAATAAAGGTGCAGTCCACAAAACGGAATGGACTCACAAAGGTAACTTATCCCAAAAAGTAAACCCAAAATGCATGCCCCCCATCCCTCAGTAGCTGAATTACGATACTACTCATAGATGCTAACAGGACCAATTTTCACATTGACAACATACAGCACCAGTCTCTTACATAGTCTCTGAGTTACAGTAAACATGTCGGCTTTAGTACTACATTTCAGCAAAAACATAATTAATGGGAGCAGTATAGATCATTATTATCTAAACCACTAAGTAAATATACAGAAAAAAAAAAAAGATTTTCATGACGGAGTAACAAGCTGAACGGTAAAACGAATTGAAAAGGCAATTTGCAATTTTTTTTTTCAAAAAATGTATAACTATTAACCAAGTGTGATATTGGACAAGGACAAACAGTGCTTTAATGACAGCTTTTTATTACTTGCTAAAAGGGCAACAACAAAAAAAAATCAGCTCTAAATCTGAACGCACACATAATAAAACACTTTCTTATTTCCTAAACCTACTTAAAAAGTCAATTGAATTTCTGTTAAGTAGCCGATTTTAATAATAAACAGTAATTTTAGCAATATCACACATCATTTAACTTGTGTGGGGTTTGAGTTTTCGCAGATGATAAGATGGATGGAACGAAACACGTTACATAAACAGAACTAGCACCTGGCCTGCAGTCATGTGGAGAATTAAACTTTTATTAGGGAAATTGTATTTTCGTGTCGCTAATGAATGGGCTTAACCACAATCGCCAATTTAACCATAACAATACTTTATCAGATGACGAATACCAGTAATTTCTGGCTCTCAAGAAAACAAATCAACAAAGACTAAACTGGCACACTAAAAACACTTCAACCATAGAGCGTAATCTAACCAAAGTAATGGGAAATCCTTCAATTTTTCTCTCTTTTCAATAATGCTCAACCTCACTATTTGCATTATATGTGTATAGAAACGGTGGGAGCATTCAGTCAACGGAGGTGGCGATGAGTCTTTAAAAAGTAATTGGATTTTATTTTCTAAAATTGGTGTCTGTAGCTATAATTCATCATCATCATCATCATCATTTATTTATATAGCGCCACTAATTCCACAGCGCTGTACAGAGAACTCACTCACATCAGTCCCTGCCCCATTGGAGCTTACAGTCTAAATTCAGACACAGACTATTATCTTTTGGACTATTAGGACATAAACATACTTTCCTACTTTTTGGAGATCCTGGAGGGAAGGTTCGAGGGACAAATACAGGGGAGCATGACAACGTAAGGTACATCACCACGGCCCGCCCCCACGGTGCAATGATGCGTTTTGCATATCAATAACATGAGAAAGAGGAGAACAAGTCCATCCGGCATCTTAGGCCAATCATAGCACTCATTTCTGGGACCAAGCAACATAATAATGTAAGATCGCGGGTATATACCACATATTGTATCGCTGAGATTATTATTGACACTATTAAAAGAATTTGGACTTTTGGGCCCCAAAGGCTTCAAGAAACAGACACCTCTGCCCTTCAGGACCGTTTTGGACCAATAGCATTCCGACATGTACACAGTGCATTCTGGGTCTTCAAATCCTTTGCGATGTTGGCATCCATACATTAGAAAGCTCAGTGCCTGCAGACACCACCGTGGGCATCAGGGCCCCAAATCAGCACTAGTGGCAGCTACATAGAGTTCGGGTGAGGAGACCCCTGCTACGCCTCTTAGTGCATGTAACACATGAGCATAGCTCCCAACAGGCAAAATCGGGACCCAATAAGCCTTGCACTCGATCTGCACAAGACACGCCCCAATTTCACACAAACACACTCTAATCTGCCCAGCCACACCCATTTTCTGGTGAACCCCCCACACTAAACCGTAAGCCCCACCCCTCCCTGAATCTGGACTGTCCCACTGCAATCAGGACTATAAGAGGGATCCATGAGTAGTATTTGACGGAGGAAACAACTGTTGTAGCATTTTTCTTACAATTTTATTAGCATATTTATACTCAATTGTTTATATTTAGGGGACTATTTAAAAATAGGTGAAAGGTCCTAGATCTGGAAAAAATGGAGGGGAATTTAGCATACATGCCAACTCTCCCATTCTCCCATTCAATGCTATACTCCATACTTGCCAACTCTCCCTGAATGTCAGGGAGACTCCCTGAAATAGGGGTGATCTCCCTCACTCCCTGAAGAGTCTGGCATTCTCCCTGATGCTGAGCCAGTACAAGACGTGGTTGGCTTCGCCATCTGTGGGATGATAACACTGTTCAGAAATTGTGTCCTATGTCCATGTATTGATGCCTATGGAGGTGGCCATTTTCATGGAGACCAAGATTTAATCAAAGACTGACAGGTAAGACAACATGACTTCAGTAATGGAGACAGAAATGTAAAAGACCCTTCAGTCTTTAGAGATTCACTAGCTGCTTTTCTTTAACGCGTAGTTGCCTACTCTCCCGGAATGTCCGGGAGACTCCCGCTTCTCGCCCCCGCAATAGTTAAATGGTGGGGGTGGGGCTTAACGATGCAAATATTGTGTCATCTTAGCCTCGCCCTTGTTGTAATTGGCCAAAATTGTGACAATTGTTTAGAGGGTGGGGCCAAAATGATGCAACCCTGCACGCCCACCTCCCCCATTTTTTTTCCCTTTTTTCTTAATATATAACTTTTTTTTTAAAATAACTTTATTGATTAATGAATCTGGAACGGGAAGCACAAGTCAGCCGGCTGCCACATGCAAACAGGGACCCCAGACTGGCTTAGAGACTCCACTTACCGCTGCCAGACAGTGCATCGCTGGGAACTGGACATATTTTAATGGTGAACTGGGCAATAGAAGAAGTGAGAGAAAACCTTCAGAATTGCCCAATGATAATAAACAGACCCCTTAATCTTCTTTTTCTAATGAAATACAATCTGTCCCGGAGCTTTGTTGTACTAGAGAATTCCGTCCTTATGTACACAGAATACAGAGGAGTACGATTCAGTTGCAGCCATTGTACTTGGTATGAACATGTGGGCAGCGCAATAAATACGATAGATGAGTGAGGAATGAATCAGATAAGTGATATGAATAACTGTGAAAGATATTTTTACTTTGTCACCCTATAAAATCACCAGTCACTATAAATATAGAACTATTTTATAGATGTTTATACACCGGGTTATGATAGTGGCCACCTACATCTCCACAAACACAAAACAACGTTCTCTTATAAAATCCTATCTCACCTAAACTAATAGGATTTTCCCGAGTGATTAACCTAATAGCTTGTTTTGTCCTGGTTTCGCAGCTGGGTCTCACTGGTATAATATAACACATCAATGATTCTTACTGATCAAACCCAGAATACTCCCATAAAATATTATTTTCCAACCCAGAGCTCCTAAATTCCCTTAATTTCTGACATCTGTGCTAATATGATTAATGATTAAGTGCATTGTAAGCAGAGGGCAGTCAGCCATGCTCAGAAAATTCAAAGTGGAGCAGGGAAGGCAGACTATTAAAATTACACATTAAAGTGTGTTGTTAATCCACTCTCCGTAGTTGCTGACTTATATATCCATTTAGTGTGCAGCATTAATGTTAAATGCACAAGCTGCTGTTATTGAAATTTATGGTATGGTACGGTAGTAATGTTGTTGTTTACCAAACACTGGCTGCAAAATGTAGCATCACTTTAAAGTCCTGCCTGCGGTCACTGTTGAACCTCCGCCTATCATTTTGCAAATTGTCTTGATATCACTAGTTCATGGTTCTATTCTCACGAATATGGAATCAGCCGACAAAATGGCTTCCTCGTGGCCTAGCGATGTCCCTAGATACAAGTGAATTGACAGGCTGCATTCTCAGAAATATTGGTTCAGTACACAAAATGGCCGCCCAATTCCTCAGTGAAGTCACTGGCTCTCAGTGAATTCTTCTCTGAAATATTGGTTCAGTACACAAAATGGCCGCCCAATTCCTCAGTGACATCACTCTCTCAGTGAATTCTTCTTAGAAATATTGGTTCAGTACACAAAATGGTCGCCTGAGTGATTTTGTCCTTTGTGTCATCAACGTAGCACTTGTTTTTGTGTCTACTTTTTGTTTTTGTATCTTCATGTATACCAGCAAGCATAAATAAAACATGCTAAGTTTTAATGACTAGTAGAATACTCTTATTTCTTTATTCAGATGATACATAGAGGAGGCTGGTGCCATGGAGCTTTATTTCGATGGGTAGGAGAAGGTGGGCTCGCAAAAGGGGCCTAAGCATGCATCTGATATTGTTCTTAGCTATCTTCCTACAACGCATTATCTACTTTTCAAAATCTCTCTGGTTGGCCAACAAGTATGGCTGCCAAGAGGTCACACGCAGGGCCGTAACTAGAAATTTTTAGCAACTAGGACAAGAAGGGAAACCGACACTCCCCTAGCCATCTACTGCAGTCAAATTTACCTAAAATATTAATCTCCCTGCGCCCTCCTTCAGCTTTGCACTCTGGCGGGTTGCCCCTGTGACACATCCCTAATTACAGCCCTGGTCACAGCTCTCAGTATGTCATTTAATGGCAGAGAGGGGAGAAGGAGGTTGTCACAGTGCAGACCGAGCTCAGAGGGGAGTGCCAAAGCATCTCTGCTCACTACATCACGTGACTGTGGTTGCCCTGGTTATCCATGACACGGGGAATTCTGAGCAGTTATCAAACATTAATAGCAGTCTAAAGAAACAAACTGACAGAAAAAGGCATTTGCCAAGCTGCTCCTTATAGCCTGCCATAGTGATTTAAGAAAACACATATAATTTTTCCGTGGGATTGCTGCTTTAATATGGGCCTGGGTGCACTTTCATTTTCCATAGTAAATTCTGAACCCTGACTACATATCTCCATAATTATTTCAGATCTATATGAAAAAGCTGCAGTGCATTATGTGGTGACCCTGGGCACTGCCACTCTCGTGTGTTGCTTAAGCCATCTGAAATCCTGGCCCCCTACCACTTATGCCTCTATAATTACACCCCTGAAAATTAAGCCCAAAAAAGACCGTAGGGTATCATTCATCAGCATTCTCCGGCCTCTGATCATCTATGCAAAGCTCTGGAGACGTTTGGGTGGCGTTATTACTGACAGATGGGCCTCTACTTCTCTGATGAAAGCGGCAGCGGGATAATAATCTTGTATTAATATAAAGAAATGTTTATGTTTAAGCCGAGGCGAACACTCACTAAGTACATCAGAAGGGTAATCAAGATGTTATAAACACCAAAAAAAAGGGTTATTTTTGGAATTTCTTCCAAAGAAATGACAGCCCTTTTATGCATCACTTAGTAGACATCCCTTCCTCCCTCCCCTATTCAAATATTTAAATATTTTCTTAGTTTGGGATGGGAAATATAGATATTTACTATGTATCCACAGCATGGAGTTCTTACATTACTATAAATTCTACATGATGACTATATTGGTAAAAGGCCAAGGTTAAAAACAGAGCATATATGGAACAAATGAATATAGTTATGAATTCACAAGGGAACATATGTACCTATGTATCAACGTGCAGGAATATGGGCTTGTATTCAATCGCTTATCACCTCGATTTATCAATCAAATATCACTGAGGCAGTTGCCTTAGTAGGGGGTAACTTATCACTTCGCTGGGCCAGTCTCAAGGGTCATGCCCATTTCTGACCCTACTGCGTACTGGCTCTTTTGGGGTAACAGAACAATGGCACAGTGATGTTTGCTAAAAAAAAAATTTTTTTTAAGAATTACTGCACTGGTGGAAGATCAACATCTAGGGCCTGATTCATTAAGGATCTTAACTTGAGAAACTTCTTATTTCAGTCTCCTGGACAAAAAAATGTTACGATGCAAGGGGTGCAAATTAGTATTCTGTTTTGCACATAAGTGAAATACTGACTGTTTTTTCATGTAGCACACAAATACTTGATAGCTTATTTGTACACTGAAATTTAAAGTTGATATTTGTTTGCGACATGAAAAAACAGTCAGTATTTAACCTATGAGCAAAACAGAAAACTAATTTGCACCCCTTGCATCGTAACATGGTTTTGTCCAGAAGACTGAAATAAGAAGTTTCTCAAGTTAAGATCCTTAATGAATCAGGCCCCTAGTCTTAAAAACTGCTCCATCTTCCAACAATGGGAGTATTAATATTTCGCCAGAGGTTTGAGGAACACAACATTGCCCTATTGTGCAATCCTTACAGAGGATGATTATAAAACTAAGAGGCTTATTTTAGAAAAGGCGCCAACATTCCGTAACCCTAGCAATGGAATATTTCCATTCATTTTCTGAACTGTGCGAGAATTACGGCAGTTATAACCTGATGGGTTGCTAGGGGTTACGGCATAAGTGTAACAGATGAAATCAATAATCAGCGCTCAATATAAAACATCATAATACATGATGTGCAATATATGAATCTACCCACTTATCCGTGAAACCCTCGGAGACTGCTACACAGCATATTTGTACACATTATTTTACTAATAAGCCCCTATGTGCATCTTTTTAAGACCTAAACAGAACTTCTGCAATTTAATAAAACCTAGGGTTTGCATTAGCTAAGATTATACCCGCTGTTTCTCTACAAGGTTTTGACATGAGATAAGTTTGCGGCCAATTAACACGTAAGAATATCCTGGCTGTACGTGAGATTTTGATTGCAGGAAGAATAGTTAAACTACAGAATTAATTTCCCTTGGGGTGTTGTGAAACCCATCTATATCTGAGCACTTCTGCTGGTCAGTTTTATATAATAATAATAAGCCCTCTTGTTACCAAACATATCTCTGTGAAACGTGAGGTCTAATTAAACCCAAACTTAAAACTGTTTAGCTTTATGTTTAAACCATTTCAAATAACATAATTACTTCACCAAAGAGATTTTATTTTAAAATTTGGAATATTTAAAGCTTACCTGTTGCCTCGACACAGTGGAGGCAGCCATATTGTCAGGCAAACCCATATACATAAGAATGTGGCTATGATTCCATAGGAACTAGTGCCAGCAGGGCTGCCAAGAGGAATTCAGGGCCCCGGTACAACAAATTCATGGAGCCCCCCCTTATAGCTGAGTATGGTAAAAAAAAATTGCGTCACCGTAAGGTGTGGTCATGCATTTGGGGGCGTGGAAAATGCGCCATTGGGGCGTGGCTAACACATCGAAATCACTAGACTCTCAATTCGCGCGAGCGTCACATATGTCCAAGCTCTCCTGACTTTCAGGACAACTAGCACCACAGTGTAGTATAGAAAAAATGCAGTGTGTACACAAAGAGTTCAGTCTTGGCCTGCACCTTACATTGGGCACAACACTCACCAAAAATTGACATTGTCCCTACTAGAATCACAACATTTCACATACTGTCCTGCTCTCTCCTACCTGTTCTTCTCACTTTCACCGTCTGTGGCTGCATGTTTCTTTAGTTGCGGCTTGTCTGGATCCTGGAATGCTGGGGGCCCTATTTGGCAAAAATTAGCTACATTTAGATAATTCCAAACAACCCTGGCGTTAAATCAAAACCATCCACGATTAATAATTAGGCCTTCCTCCAGCTCCAATATTACAATAATGTGCCCCTTCATCATCGCCATGCCTTATGATCACACTGCGCCCTCCATGCTGATTTTGCCCCCTTCTTTAGGCTCCCCTTCATCACATTATACTATGCTGCTCCCCCCCCTTTTTCAACCCCACTGTGCCATGGCTCCCCCATTTTTAACCCCACTGTGCCATGCTGACCCCTGTTTTTTAACCCCACTGTGCCATGCTGCCCCATTTTTTAACCCCTCTGTGCCCCTCCTCATTTTTTTAACCCCTCTGTCATGCTGCCCCCCCCCCAGTTTTTAACCCCTCTGTACCCCCTCATTTTTTAACCCCTCTGTCATGATGAACCCATTTTTTAACCCCTCTGTGCCCCCTCATTTTTTAACCCCTCTGTCATGCTGCCCCCCCCCCCCCCGTTTTTTAACCCCTCTGTGCCCCCCCTCATTTTCCTCCCTTCACTTACCTTTTCTCCTTTCTTGGTCTTCTCTGCTGCTCTGTGCTCCATTGCTCCAGACTAACTGAATGCTGGGCATGACATGATGACATCACACCTGGCATTCAGACAGTCTGAATGGAGCACAGAGCAGCAGAGAGGAGGGATGCCGGCCCCGCGATCAGGTGAGTATGGTGGTTTTTTTTTTAAACTAGCCTGCTCCCCCCACCAACGACTGACCCCCCCCCTACCGCCAAAAAAAAAAGAAAGAAAAAAAAAATAGTTTTGAAAAAATAAATAAAAATAAATTGGCAGCGCAAGGGTAATTAGTACCCACCCCCCCCCCCCCTCTCGGCGGCCCTGAGTGCCAGCACTGGTGACTCATGCCTCAGTGTCACTAGCATAAGCAAACCGAGGGGGGGTTTCCTAGTGCCTGGAAACCCTCCTCCAAGCCTGGGGCACTGTCTAATTGATGTGGCTGGACCCTGCCCCCGCTTCACATGGCTCTGCTTGAAAAGGGAGAGCTGCGTGCACCTAACAGTAGTGTACGCAGCATTGCCCATGTATATTATGGGGATAGGAAGAGTTGGAGAGCAGCCAAGCACTGTCTAATATTATGGCCACATCCCCATGCATGCTGGTCATGCCCACTGGTGGCATGGTGTGGAAACCCCCCTCTACAAATCCTGCATTTGCCCCTGACTAGTTATTATTGAATTGATAGGTTGAACGCTGGTTTAGCTCACACCCCTTTTCCACACAAACTCCACCCACAATTGGCTATATTTGCACAAACCTCCACCCACTTTTCCATTAAGCCCCGTCCTTTTGTGACCCGTGAATAGGGATGTCCCGGGACAGTTGGGACTTATGTATTTTGCTAACTAGCAGTTATTGAAAGTTTCTAAACTGTGGCCATCAATCCCGCCCTGTAACCGTCCAGTATTGAGGATATCTGAGCTTGAGTACAGATGACTAAATTAGCCCCTGATTCATTTTGATTTAACCACCTGCGCTCCAGCACGGATATCCTTAAATCTTGGAGTTGGGAACAACTAGCCTAAGGGATTAATGTATGACAAATTTAATGCTCTTTTCCTGGTTAATTTATTTATTATTATTATTACCATTTATTTATATATCGACCACTAATTCCGCAGCGCTGTACAGAAAACTCACTCACATCAGTCCCTGCCCCATTGGGCTTACAGTCTAAATTCCCTAACATACACACACACACACACATGCGCTTTATCGTTGATATTCCCAAAAAGTAATGTAACTGAATACACAAACACGAATCACATAATTTTGGCCCCACCCCCTAAACGATTGTCACAATTTTGTCCAATTACAGCAGTGGGCGGGGCTAAGACAATGCGATATTTGCGTCATTAAGCCCCGCCACTTATCTATTGTGGGGGACGAGAACTGGGAGGTCTCCCAGAAATGCAAGGGTCTCCCGGACATTCCGGGAGAGTAGGCAACTATGAATTAAAGAAAAGCAGCTAGTGAATCTCTAGAGACTGAAGTGTCTTTTACATTTCTGTTTCTATTACTGTTGTCTTACCTGTCAATCTTTGATTAAATCTTGGTCTCCATGAAAATGGCCACCTCCATAGGCATCAATACATGGACATAGGACACAATTTCTGAACTGTGTCATCATGCCACAGATGGTGAAGCCAACCACGTCTTGTACTGGCTCAGCATCAGGGAGAATGCCAGACTCTTCAGGGAGTGAGGGAGATCACCCCTATTTCAGGGAGTCTCCCTGACATTCAGGGAGAGTTGGCAAGTATGGAGTATAGCATTTAATGGGAAGGAAATATTAGTTCAGCTTTAAAAAAAAAATGGCTGCCTCCACACTGTGCAAGTGAAGGATCCACCGCAAAATTCTTTGTGACACGTCAAGTACACTGTGGCGTGTGAGGAATGCGACCGTTGCAAAATTAACGGGAACAAATAGATGCAATTAGAAAAATAATACATTTGTGACACTTAATACATCTTGGCATTATTTCCCTCCAAACAGTCTCCCTTTATTTTCCACGCTCTGCTTTCTTGGTTCAAGTTTCTCTCGTCTAACTTTGCAACATTCGACCGCAGGGCTATCATGTTACTTGCCAATTGATTTTGCTACCTCAAAGAAATAAATGCGGGGAGAGGTACTGACAGCACTTGAAAAGAATCCGGGATTGCTTGGTTTGCCAGCCACCTGGAGTAAGATCTGTTCCCTGCCAGAGACACGCTTGTTAGATTCTCAGATTGTTCAGTCCAAAAGCGCTAGAAAAACATAAAAATAATGAAATGTTTTCCTTGTATCGCACTATATTCATCTTTTATTTTTTTGTTCCGTTCTCTTCACACGGAGCTTTTGTGCAGGACAATAAATGGAAGATTTATGGTGCTATTCCGACTTCTTTCAACTGTCTCAAAGGGAGCTGAAATAGAATGAAGGATGTCAGGTGTTTTAGCGGCGGTTCTGACACTCTGCAGTGAGGGTCTCAGCCACCTCTGGTTATTAATCCAGCAGTGCACATGAAGGTGAAAATCCATAAATAAAAAGGCTACCGACTGAGAACCCGTCTTAATTTTTTACCAGCACATTCGTCACTTGGAACCCCTGCCTAATCTCTCCTTCGTCGTGGACCACATCTTTAAATGAAATTGACACTTCCTTTTTTTATTCCTCTCAAAATGCTGCTTCCTGTAGCCTCATTCAAGTCCTAAATACGTATAGACAGTAAAGCAACATCAGACCTGTCTGTATTACATGTGTCAAATGTTTAATTTTAGTTTTTAAATGACACATATTTTTGCACACGTATACCCGCATTTCTCTATAAAATGCACCTATGGTGCAAAAAAAACCATACATTAAGTTATAGCATGATTACAGTCACATCAGAGGATGTGTGAAAGTTAGGAGATATTACCTGTCCATAAAAGTAGACACCTGGAAGTGTCAATTTGGTCCTGTTCCTTGTGACACAATGAAGTGATCACATCACTGTACCGCAGGGGTGGGGCCAAAATTAAGCTATATTAACCTATTCTCCTCTGCACTTGACCTGCCCTCTGGGAGCGCCTGGAGCGGAGAGTCATAACCTGGGCAACTTTGTTAGAATATCTCCTTCTACTAAATGAAATTTGTATTTATCTCTGGAATCAACCTCATTACAGCAGCGAGAGCTCACTCAGCACAGAACGCGCTGATCTCTCCGGCTTCTTCCCGACCAAAGGTTGTCAGAGATCATTTCTTATCAGCTAATTATCCGCTGGTTTCCCCCCACCTGAGTCTGAATAACGCTTGTCTACTGCATATGTTTCTCTACCTATAACTCTACTGACTGCAGTGGTGAAAAGCTCAAACTACTGAGATTAAAACCCCATTTATAATCCCTTCCCCCCCAAAAAAAACAAAACTAAAAATGTCCTTTGCTTGTTTTTCCTTTACAATGAGCAGATAGTTCTCAGACTGATTTATTACACTACTCCTGGTTATTGCCGGATAGACACACTTCTGGCTAATGCTTTGTCTGATAACATCTTTCCAGGCGTAATTACACAAGCAAAAATAACCCGCACTGTTCTATTATTAGTCTCTGTGAGATGTAGATACAGTAAGTCAGGATAAGCACTCACGTTATTGCAATGTATGGTGTGTTTTCTACTGTGATGGTTTGCAGAATTTCTACTCCAAATTGACATAAATACAACTGTGTCGGACATGTCTCCTGCTTTAGGCAGCTCAGAAATGAATATATTAGTTAAAAATGACTAAACCATGCAAGCAGTTTCCGCATGACTTAGGGGTTCATAAATAGACGCTATAGAGATTAGACGAGTGTTATCTCAGTGCCGATGTTGACTACTCTGTCAGGATTGTACGGAGTGTAGCTGAACTGATCTAAGTGAGAGTTGGATGACTATAGCCCGGGTGCACGCCAGCCAGGATGGAAACCCGATTTAGTACAGAGAGAAGTTCTGCAAGTGAGTTATGGGTAATCAGTGCTCAGAAGTTCCAGTGCAGGAGGAGAGATGTAGTGTTAGCTCTTGGACCAAGTAAATTGTTATTACCTGGTAAGTCTTATGATGTTTGGGATGATGTAGGATAATTATTGTACACAGTGGCGCAAGCAGGGGGGGTTTCTGAGTCTCTAGAAACCCCCCCCCCCTGCGCTAACTAAGTGGCCACTGTCCTATACAGCAGCCGCGGCGCTGTCAAAGAAGCGTCCGCGGCGGTGCTGTATTGTATAGAGCACCACCGCAGACGCTTCTTAGACAGCGCCGTGGCTGCTGTATAGGACAGTGCTGGCGAAACGGAGCTGCTGCTCTCTCTCGTGTTTTTTTTCGGTCGGCGGGGAGAAACCCCCCACCCCCCCGACAATCCTCCGTGCGCCCCTGGTACAGATGCGTGACAAAGATTTATGCTGCGATGTCTTATGAGATGTGAAGACGAGACAGTGTGTAGATATTGTAAATAAATACATCGACTTAATGTATTCATGACCTGATGACCATTGTTTCTATCAATCATGTCTGTGCCCCATCTCCCTGAATCACCCATCTTTCAGATGGGGACCTCTATGTACCCATACTGATGCACAGACACCTTTAGGTAAAGGAGAGAGAGACTGAGCTACCAGTGGGCATTTGACCTAAGAGCCTCACCAAGTGGGTATCAGAGAGGACACGTTACCATTAGAGATGTTCACTGACCCCCGTGTTTTGGTTTTGGTTTTGGATCTGGATTAACTTTGTGTTTGGTTTTGTCAAAACCGCCCTCATGTGATTTGGTTTTGGTTTTGGATCTGTATTTTTTAGAAAACTTGCTAAAATATGCTAAAATCACATAATTTTGCTCTTTTTTTGATCCTACATTATTATTAACCTCAATAACACTAATTTCAATTAATTTGCAGTCAATTTTGACCACCTCACAGGTCACAATATTATTTTCATACACTTTCAAACCAAGACTGCAGCGACCTGGCTGGATGGTAAGCGACAGAGCAATGACACAAACACACGGCAGTTCCTAGCACATCTAGGACACATTGGCACAAAGCAGTGGCAGAACAGAAAAGTGGTGCAATTAGCAATGGAGCTCTCCTCTTTGTGTTTTACCTATATAACACCGCACAATGTGACTGCAAATTCAGAAGACCAAGCCTTCCAGCCCTAGTATTTGTACTTCAGCAATGACAATTAGCAATGGAGCAATGGAGCTCTCCTCTTTGTGTGTAACCTATATAACACAGTACAATTTGACTGCAGATTTACACCAAGCCTGCCAGCCCTAGTATTTGTATTTCAGCAATGACAATTAGCAATGGAGCAATGGAACTCTCCTGAATGTCACTGTAGACTTTGAAGAACACTGCTACCCCTCCTCTTTCTATTCTACCTATGATGCTGCCCAACTGCTCTACAGACTGTGCTACCCCTTCTGTGTCCCTTTGTGAAATGGCGCAAGATCACCGTGGAGGGCGGAACTTATAGAATCCAAAACTCGCGAGATCTGAGATCCGACAACGTAACGATTACGTTTTCCCTCATTTTCAATTCCGAAAGCACGCGAAAGTACTGAGCCGGCTCGACTCAGTACTCGGATCTGCTAAGTTCGGGTGTGTTCGGTTCTCGGGGAACCGAGCCTGAGCATCTCTGGTTACCCTACCACATCCATTCAAGGACGCTACAACGTGGCTCAGTGTACAATGCATTGGGTCAAGCTATTTAATCATTATGGTGTTTCGAAATAATCTTGGATTCTTCAGAAGTCACGGCATTATACAAATGCACTAGATTTGCAAATGATCCAACTCTTCCCCTGTTCTTTAATGTATGGACTTTTAACAGGAGTTGCATATTTTCCATGAAAGAGCCCTTTTCAGCACTTGCGGCCCGGACAAAGCAGAGGGGATAGCATGTCACATAATACATCCAGATATGGAGATAAAGAAAGTAGACTTTCCCCAGTGTGCTCTCTTTGTTCCTTTCAACTCTTTCCCAACTTTTACTTTCAGGCTCCTGACTGTTTATAGTGCTGGCTGTAAGTATTAATCATAGTCACACAGGAAAAGGCCTGTGCACAGCTATGGGCGTAGACAAGGTTCACGGGCCGATTCATCAAAGGGGGAAGCAATGAAGCAAGTCACCAGCCAGCTCATTAGCATGCTGTGAGAAGGGCCGCAGTCACAGCAGAGGACAGTGCAAAGATCAGCAAGATCGGAGGTGAACAGATGATTGAAGATGGCCTGGGCCGCTGAGCAATATTCATGGCTGAGATTAACACCCCGTTTCCAGTTCAACAATATATAGCTAATAAATACAGGGATTCATTGATTTCTTCAGCAATGTACAATAGAATAAAAATCTGGAATCGGTGATGTGTGAAGAATGCAATTAATTGTATAAACCATAGTCGTCAAAGTTAATGCTATTCTGGTATACAGGTGCATGGTATTTGGATCTTACCATAGAAACTGTGTTTTTGGTTATCCGAGCTGCTAGCTTGCCTTGTGGATTCGGCTTCTGTGTTTAAAACATTTGAAAACAAAAATAGATGACAAGAAATTATCAAGCGCTGCCCTTTTTCACATAAACTATTAATACAAGTACAATAAAATAATACATATATTTTAGAGACGCATAGGACGCTGGTGTTCTGTAAGTTTTCCTACAAGAGAGGATCTACACTGTAACATCGAATTGGATTACTTTTCCCTGTATAGGATTGTAGATAGAATTATATTCTCTATACAATATTGCACTATTATTTGTGTATTTTTTGTATTTTTTACATGTTACGGATCTTCCTAGTGGAATCTGGAAGCAGCACCTCTAAAATATAAGTATTATTTTATTGTAATTTTATTAATAGTTTATGTGAAAAAGGGCAGCGCTTGATAATTTCTTATCATCTATTTCTGCTTTCAATATACCGACCTATTTGTGTGAAGTCATACCAGGAATAATCCTAGCAGAAATCCTACTGGAGAGCTCTAAAGATCTCGTATCCTGTTTTTTGGGTATTTATTTGCAAAAGACTACAGATGGTGAGTCAGCCTGACCCACTGAAAAGTCTAACCGTCTACTGGTCGGTGGTAATCGTTTTTATGATTCCCACTATTCCGACAACTTTAAACCCTACGACGTCTGTCAATAGAAATTTAAAGCGCCAATGTCGGGTTAACTGTTTAAACACTAAACCTTACGCGTCCTCATATTGCCGCTTTAAATTTCTACAGATGCCGCGTTGACGTCAGCCTGCACTGCTGAATACTTGTTTAATCGGAATCACTTGCTGTCATTATGGTGCTTTCATCGCGGATGTCCAGCGTCGGGTTGAAGGTAAGTCTGTTTATTTTCACATCGTTTTTTCATCATTTCGGATATTAGTTGTAGGGTTTAAAGCTGTCGGAATAGTGGTCATAGTTAAAGCGTACAAGGACTGATTCAATGGACTTTTTATTTTTTTTATAAATGGGTATATGACCACTTGGACAATGGGCCCACCGGTAGACCGCCTAATAATAAGGTCTGGATATTTGAAAGTTGTAGAAGAGCCTCTATTTCTGCCTACCGATATAATATTAAGACAATAGTCCTCTTGTTTAAAGGCCAATGGCACACATAGAGAATAACATATAAACCATTAAATACCCCTCTGTTGGGTGAAATAAAGTAGGAGGTCCCTCATTGAGGTCTACCACCATCATCTCCATACCACCGCTTGACAACCTTGCACATTTGAGCAGTGGCATATGTCTGACCTCCCCGTTACCCATCTCGTTTCCTCCCGGTTACCTGCCTCATTTTTCTCGCCCACCCCCAGACCACAGTGAGGCCTACAAAAAATAAATGTCTACAATGGTGCTCGATGATGCCGTTATGTAGTACACCAAGATTTCCCTGCCTGCCTTACAGGACGTAACTGGCATTATGCACACAGCCTCCCTTAGAGATGCTCGATTCTCAAGCCGGTTCTGCTGCTTGGTTCTGCGAACATTATTGTCATGTGAATTAAAGGGTTGGGTACGGTATCCCGATGCTGGGGATACCGGCACCCAATAGACCTACAAAACAACACCGAAGCCTGTAATGAACGAACTTATTAAAATATACACTTATCTTCTCTCCGACGCAGGACAATCCCGGAGGCGCTGCTCTGCGACTGCTGTAAAATGCGAAAGAGGCTGGATGCCTCCGAGATTGTCCTGCGTCGGGGAGAAGGTAAGTGTATATTTTAATAAGTTCGTTCATTACAGGCTTCGGTGTTGTTTTGTAGGTCTATTGGGTGTCGGTATCCCCAGCATTGGGATACCGATTATCACCGGAATTAAATATATTATTTTGAATGTGTTTTTTTTAAAAAATACCAATTTTAACATGAAGAGCAGACACAAACTTCGAACATGAATGACAAACGTGAATTTCGGACTGCAAATCCAAATCGTGGTCCATAATAACTGGTTGTACTGCAAACATATTCGGGGTCATGAAATTGTTTCGAAAATGTGAGCACCTCAAATAGAGAGCCAAAGAATGATGTGCACAGCTCCTTGCCGCAGCGGACTCCCGCACCGGCTACGGTAGCTTGCTTGCGCAATGTACTTACGACACAAGTGTAGAGATGCCATGTTTAATGGCGTGATAATGGTTTTATGGGCGTTGCAAGGGATGAACATAAACGTGAACATTTATGGGGAGCACAAATACTGGTTTCGTCATGGCTTCTGTATAAATGTGTATTTACCCAGGCATTAAGAACCGCAAGTCACTTAAATGTTATTGAGCACCATATAGTTTACGTACTAACAGTAAATAATTATCATTTATTCATATAACATATTTTTTCCCCCCAATCTGATGAAAATACCTTTCCTGCTGGGTGTTTGGACATATTGCTCAAAAAAACTGACTCATATTTCAGTTCTAGCACAAAACATAATTTATTTTTAACTTGATGCTGCGCGATCTGCAGGGGTTGATGAAATTGAGCTCTGCAGTAATTCATTCACTCAACTTATGCGAGCTAAATCAAACACAAGCATGAAATAGAGTTACGGGAAGTTTTTTCTGCGCAGCGGACAAACCATTTCACTGTGGACTTTAATCCCTCGGCTTCCGAGCAGCTTTGTAAGATGAAGTGCGTTAATCAAGATGCACAGTGACAGAAAGACAAAACAAATCAATAAAGTTATTTACACACGTGAACGCAATAGATGGCTGAACCTTATTTTCAGAGGAGAATCAGTATTTAGGGGGGATCAGGGGATCCCTATGCTGTATGCCAGTGGATCCCAAATTTTTTCAGTTCAAGGCATCCTTAGGGTCTCCGTAATTTTTTCAAGGCACCCCTAAGTCAAAATAATTACCAATGAGTCCCCTGCTTACCGCTGGCCCTGGCCGAGGCACCCCTGTGAGATCACCGAGGCACCCCAGGGAGCCAAGGCACAAAGTTTGGAAACCACTGCTGTATGTATGTATACATGATCAGGACTAGATATAAGTTTAGGAAAAATAAACCATCTCAAATGATCCATACCTCTCAACTTTTTCGGTACAACGTATGCCCGTCACTACAAAGAGCAGGAGGGCGTGGTCACTCTACAGGAGGGCGTGGTCACATCACATTGGGTCTAAGGCATCTCCTGGAGGTGTGGCCACCCCCAGTCTAATAAATACTGGCAACATCTGAGGGTTTTCAATATCCTGCCTACCCCCAAAGTCCATTTTTTTCATACAGGGGGTACACTATGAGCTTGGGAGTAGCTATACATATTTTGAGAATGGCTTCTCAGTCAATGGGTTTGGCTCGATAGATTGGGGACAGGATTAATATAGACAGGGGGAATAGCAAGTCTGTTCTGATCTTTTAAATTGGGACTTGTTGGAAAGTATGGCCATGCAAAGGGGGATTGCTGTTGGGCAGCACGGTGGCTCAGTGGTTAGCACTTCTGCCTTACAGCACTGGGGTCTTGAGTTCAATTCCCGACCATGGCCTTATCTGTGAGGAGTTTGTATGTTCTCCCCGTGTTTGCGTGGGTTTCCTCCCGGTGCTCCGGTTCCCTCCCACACTCCAAAAACATACCAATAGGTTAATGGGCTGCTATTAAAATTGACCCTAGTGTATGTTAGGGAATTTAGACTGTAAGCTCCAATGAGGCAGGGACTGATGTGAATGAGTTTTCTGTACAGCGCTGCAGAATCAGTGGCGCTATATAAATAACTGATGATGATGATGATGACTAGCTGTCAGTTTTTGGTCACACACTTGCTACATCTCCCCTTATATAAAGATACCACTGTTCATTATCACTAGATTTTACAATGCAGAGGTGGCTCCATACAGGAAGATCACTTTTGTATCACTACGGATATTATGTATTTCATATATTTTTGTTCACAAGCTTTACTTTATTTCTGGAGCACTATTGCCTACCAATCCAATGAAAATGGTTCAAAAAAGCTTATTATGCAACAAAAAGGCTCAGCACCACCTTATGCATATCAGAAACAACTTGATATGTTCTCTATGTGCTACCATGTTATATTTAAAATTATTATTTTTTATTCTAGTAGAGCAATCATAATTTACAAGTCAACATTTTAGTTATTAGAGTGTAGTACCTCTCATAGGCCCCAGGTGGCAGTATTGTGGAAACAGCCATAGTGATACCTGAGTTACACAAGAGAAGGTTCTGCGTATTCAATATAAAGTATATCCAAATTCCTATAAGTCAAGGGAGCACTGGATGGACTTGCAAATAAAAAAGATACATTTATACAGTATATAATTGTACTGCTTTGATAAATATTGCAATTCAGAAAATTTTGGAAAAGTACAAAGGATGAAAAAAGCTGCAGGAGAGGTAAGATCTAGGTACAGTATGATAGAATGAATTTAGAAAATAGTTAAATATAGGATAGCAGTTATATTTGCAAAATAGAACCTTTGGGCTTATTTTACCAATTTAACCCCTACACCTTTAAGTGAAAAATGTTTAAATGTTTTTTGCTGCCTCAAATACTTCTCTCTGCACTAATAGGATTGTCCTAAACTCTTGGGAATCGGAAGATGACCAGAAGTCATAAAACATTATAGTCTTACTCAGTTCCTGCCTCTCTGTAAGGTATATCACAAAATCAATAGCACATAGGGTGCTCAGGCAACTGTTAACGGTAATGCTCTATCTATAAACCAAGTCGTTAAAAAACAATTATTAGTGCTACAATTAACTTTTAATGATGTTTGATATTTTTTATTGCATAATGCATTTGCAATAAATATAAAGATGCATGCGTCTTATGCCCACAGTAATAAAACACCCACCAGCCTAGACTGGCAAACTGCTGCTTCTAAACTGATTTTAATTTCGCCAATGGTCAGACGAGGTTATAAAAGTTCTAAGAGACCAGGATACATAAAATTCCTAGCTACCTACAGTACATAAAGGACCATCAATCAAACAGAAAGTTGTGGCTGAAATGTAAAATACATTTAGAAAAAGACGGCAATGAAGTCTTAAATGCAGTGGCGGAATTACCGTGGGTGTAGGGGTGCGGACTATATGGCAACCCCTCTGAATAAACTATAAAACTGTATCCCTCCTTTTTTTATTTGGAACTAGCTGAAGTACCCGGTGTTGCCTGGGTTCAAATCTTCAAGTTATTAAATTATCAATGACTTGGATGTAACTGTAAACATTTTAAAAATAATTAGCAGCTAAGACGTTATCCAAATCCATCCAGTGGAAGGCCCAGAACAGGCTCCCTGGGTCAAAAATCTGTCCAGTGTACACCAACGGGAGGTCCGACTGGGACCCCAACCACTCCATTGGGTATTCCAGACCAATTGTCACTCCTCTGTGAAGTTTTCATCCAAATCCATCCAGTAGATGGTACAGAACAGGCTCCCCAGGTCAAAGTTGTGCCCAGCGTACATCAACATGAGGTCCGACCGGGACCCCAACCACCCCATTAGGCATTGCAAACTAATTACTACCCCTCTGTGAAGTTTCCATCCAAATCCATCCAGGGGAAGGGCCAGAACAGGCTCCATGGGTCAAAGTTCTGCCCAGATTACACCAACAGGAGGTCCGACTGGGACTTCTACCCCCTAAAACTTGGCCAGGATCCAACTGGGCTACCTCGCGTTGGTTTCATCCCAATCGGTGCAGGAGTGTCCGAATGCATAACCGGAGAGAAAACAAACAAACAGACCAATGATTGTATATATAAGATCTCCTATAATAATATTTAAAACAGCTATCTCACAGCCAATCAGCAGCTTATTTTGAAAACTCTCACGATTCTTGTATCATGTCAACAAATTCCAAGATAATTTATAGTATGAATCACAATTCCATCATGGTTTCTCTGGTCCCAATTGTTGGATGCTTCATGCAACGGACTACCAGATATAATTTGTCATTCACCAAATAGAGCCGAGAGGCCGCGATACACATCTCTTGAGGTTTCATTGGTAAGCAGTGTGAAAGATGATCATCCAGTAAGTGTAACCTCAAGAGGGTGTTAGTACTTGGTTGGACTTAACTTGCGGTGTACACTGGCTCTTTGCTTCTGTGAGCAATCCAATAATCTGATTGGCTGTAGGTTGTCCTATACCTGCCCACTTAAAAGCAAGACATAAAATTGTGCTAGAAATAAAGAATGATTAAACAGAGGGCCCTGATCCTAGTTAAACACATTAATGAGCCAAGAATTGCTTCTGTTATTGATAGTTATTTATTTGTTTAATTTGAATCGTCCTTTCCAGGAATTTCCACATAATTTATACTCACTGTTGCTTATTAATGATCAACATTTGTAAACATGATTTACTAAGAGCCTTGTGTAAACATACGAGCATGGGCGAGATATGATTTCATTTAACCCATTGGATAAGACCCAAAGAACGTCTTATATTATCATGTATATTACCATATGTCTGGCTGGCTGGAACGAACCCAACTTGTTCTTGTACAGTAAGGCGCGAGGGAGAGACACAGTTGGAGATTATCCTAAAAATGTCTTCAAATCCGTATTCATCATACATATTGATCTGTAACTCTCTTAACACTACATGGAGTTCAGCATTGGCTGATTGGACATCATTGGGCAGCACGGTGGCTCAGTGGTTAGCACCTCTGCCTCACAGCACTGGGGTCATGAGATCAATTCCCGACCATGGCCTTATCTGTGTGGAGTTTGTATGTTCTCCCCAAGTTTGCGTGGGTTTCCTCCAGGTGCTCCGGTTTCCTCCCATACTCCAAAAACATACTGGTAGGTTAATTGGCTGCTTACATAGTCTGTGTGTATGTTAGGGAATTTTTACTGTAAGCTCCAATGGGGCAGGGACTGATGTGAGTGAGTTCTCTGTACAGCGCTGCGGAATTAGTGGCGCTATATAAATAAATGGTAATAATAATAATTAGGGACAACTATGAAGGATCCACCAGACCTATATTATTATTACTATGCTATTCTCAATTTTCTTGTTAGAAGCCAATCAAGTTTGTTTCTGAAATCTCTAATTCAGAGGTGTCCAAACCCAGACCTCAAGAGCTACCAAAAGCTCATGTTTTCAGGATTTCTGCCTGTAGAAACAGGTCGGGTAATTAATGACTCAGCTAAAGAGATTAACCCACCTGTTTATAATTAAAGGAATCCTGAAAACATGACCTGTTGGTATCTCTTGAGGACTGGGTTTGGACACCTCTGCTCTAATTGTTCTTTCTTCAAGTTTCCTGTACGAGATCCTCTTAGTAAACTCCAATTCCTATTGGGAGCCGGAGGATTGATGAGTCACAGGGAGGGATTGCACTCTTTGCGACAACAAAGCAATTTGATTATTGTGTTCATTTTATACTGAAAGCAGCTTGGGATATCATTTTGCCTCTAATTATAGGCTAACCAGAGAGTGAATATGGAAATATCATCAGTATCATTTAACAAGAAATATTTTTTCATTTCCTGCATAATAAATTGGATAAGATCATCCTTCCGGTAATTCATCTGCCACAGTCCCGAACGATATCCCAGGGGCAGGGCGGTGCATCGCTGGGACTCATGGCAAAGTGTGAATAAGGGCCCGGTAATTTCGCTCTAGCCATCTTCTCAGCATGCGCGGGTTTGGCACAAGCCTCCACTGCGCTTACTCAGAAAAGGCTTCCACTCTATTCTATTCAAAGCAGAGTGCAGGCTTAGGGTTGGGGTCTCGGAGTGGCAGAGGGGAATCCTCATTGCCAGGACCCCTCACCTCAGAAACCCATAGGCATTGGCAAACAGAGAGGGGGTTTCATAGTGCCTGGAGACCCCCCTCCCAGCCTGGGGCACTGTATGCTTGAGGTGGCTGGACTCTGTCTGCAGGACCAGTCACTTTGCAGTTTGTGTGCAGATTGTTACTGTATGCACTGTTTACAGCCCTCTCTCCCCTGCTGTGTGTCCCTGCCTCTTTCTATCCTGCTGTGCGTCACCGCCCCTCTCTCCCCCGCTGTGTGTCCCGCCCCTCTCTCCCCTGCTGTGTGTCCCCACCCCTCGCTCCCCGTCCCTCTCTACCCTGCTGTGTGTTCCTGCCTCTTTCTATCCTGCTGTGTGTCACCGACCCTCTCTCCCCACGATGTGTCCCCGCCCCTCTCTCCCCTGCTGTGTGTCCCCACCCCTCTCTCCCCTGCTGTGTATCCCCGCACCTCTCTCCCCACTGTGTGTCCCCACCCCTCTCTCCCCTGCTGTGTATCCCCGCACCTCTCTCCCCACTGTGTGTCCCTGCCCCTCTCTCCCACTGCCTGCATTCTCATGTGTGTGGCAGGAGGACACAAAGCACAGCACTAGATGAAGAAAGTGGGTGGGTGGGTTATTGTGTTTCTCATGTGCTTTTAATGTAAGTGAGGGGATTTTATGGATAACTACAATAGTTCCTTTGTAGACATAGACTTGGAGGACTTTAAATATACGTGTGTAGGGGGGTATTCTATGTGATGTGGATGGGGTGTGAAATATTAATTTCTTAGTAGGTTGAGAGTGGGAGCTTTTAATTTATTGGTGGGGTGAACGCTGGGGATATTTAATTTAATATTGGGGATATGGTGGACCTATTAAGGGTGGGATGATGGGACTATTCATTTAATGCTGGGGTGGTTTGGGTGCTATTAATTGAATGTGTGGCTGAGTTTGGGGAGAAGGAGAGATATTTATTAAAGTGAAAGCTAAATGTAAATACTATTAATTCCATGTTGGGGTTGTTTTGGGGGAAAATGGATCTTTTTATTAAAGGTGAATGACATTACTTTACTGTCCGAGCTGGTTGCTGGGAGACCTAATTATTAAATGTGGGTTCTTTTGATTTAATATCGGGCTGCTTTGGGGCAGGGAGGCCTACTGTGTTCGCTCATTGCTGGGATTTCTATATCTCATGTACCTATTCTATTTCCAAACAGGGACCCAACATTCCAGGATCCTGACAAGCAGCAACTGAGCTTTGGATACGAGCAGCAGCAACAAGTACTGAAAGCAGCAAGAACAGGTAGGAGAGAGCAGGACAGTCTGCCAACTGTTCTGACACACTCAGTCAGGACTCAGTCAGCACTTTGTCTGAAGGGTTGTGAGGTATGTCCCGTTTCACACAACTCTGCTCGATAAAAGAGAGCTGCGTGCACCTAATAGTAGTGCATGCAGCATTGCTGTTTATATGGTGGAGATAGGAAGAGTTGGAGAGCAGCCAAGCACTGTCTAAAAATACAGTCACGCCCCCATGCAATGCTGGTCACACCCACTGGCAGCGTGGCGTGAAAACTCCTCTCTACAAATCCTGCGTTTACCCCTTATGGGGAGGAAGCAGTGCAGGAGTTCCCTCTTCATAATTAACATAGAGATATAGCGATAAGTCCATGATAGAGATCTATACTCAGTTGATGCACCCTTTGAGAAATTAAAAAAAAAGTAAATCCTAGAATATCTTAAATGTACTGAGTGAAAACAGAGCAGCCTCTCTACTCCCAAGGAACATAAATGTACAACACAAATGTTTTCTCCAAACATCTGGCCCTCAATAAACAGATATCTGCCTTCCAGGTCACAAATCTTGGTAAATAAAAGAGGGATTGTTGCCAAATCAGTATGGTCCCACCTGTTCTATTCACTCTGCAAGAAGCTAAAGGGATTTAACTAAAATGTCTATCTAAACATTTAGGGAATGAGTTTCCTGGCGGAAGATACATTAGGCTTTATATTTATAATAATAAGACATAGCTATGGCCCTCTTTTTGCATTATGTGATTAAAAAACATTTGATCAGAAAGCATTTTCTGTGCTCTTTAAGTAAATAATAAACTTTGAACTATCTTCACTAAATTCAGAGGCACTGTGCGACCTGGTATTTCCTCCCCTGGAACCTTTCCTCTGAAGGGAAGACAAAAATGATGACACATTAATGTGGTCTCAAAAATGAAGAGGAAGAGAATGAAATGTGTAACATAAACTCAACCACAAACGCCGATCAGGACAAACTGGGCTATTGCAACAGAAATTGGGAGATCCTGGAGGTGTCAGGAGCTCTCAAACTGTCCTGTGGGAACCTACTTGGAAGAAGTGCCTTTCTGTGAACATCCCGGGGCCACCTGTGGCCCTGCACTCAGGGGAGCGTCTTGATCATTGACTGGAACTTCAATTCCCAAGATGATTTTCACACTCTATTTTACGTTCCATTATTTTTGGCAATCCCCATCATATCATCATCAACATCAACATTTATTTATATGGCGCTAACATATTCGGTAGCACTTTATGATGTTGTCTTGCAGAATATCAGTGATGGGCCGACTGTGTTGGAGGATGGTAATTGTAGGTGGATCTGTGAAGAACTGGGGGGGTTGAACCTGGATTTCAACTGTATGGTTTATTGCAGCAGCTAAATTAACATCTTTGAAGTAGTAATTCTGACATTAAACTGAACTATAACTTCCCTTGGAGGGTTATCCTTTCCTGGTTTGGGGCAAAGAACCCCATGGGCTAGATCCATTCGCATTCAGTCAGATTCAAAGATAGGAGTGTGACTGGATCACTTATAAATAACTTAATAAATAAGGGCGCTTATTTATATAATTGCCAATGCACTTATTATTGATATTGTGTATATTTTGATATAGGCAATGCTTTATTTCTGAGACCAGGGAAGAAACTCGTTTGTTTTAACCTTGCTAGAGGGCAGACAAGATTTCTTAGTTATATATCTAATACAATGAGCCTTTGTTTAGAAAGTCTTTAGTGTATTGTGATGTGGGGTAATGACTTCTTTTGGATCTGTGCCTTTCTTTGGGAATGTGTATTCTGCAACTGTCTGAAGAAAGTATTCATGTCAATTAGACATTTTGACTTGCTAATAGATTTCCTGTGTCTATAAACAAGATGCAGCACAGAATTTTTAAGATATCACAAATAAGTGTAAATATTGTTAGCTTTGCACTGCATGTAAATCCATGTTTGTGTAAACAAATTGCATCCTGATTGTAAAAATAGCCTGTGTCCAAATCAGTATAAAAAGCACTGTCTTGTACACTGAAATGTATCATTGTGATGTTCCATCTGACCTGATCACCTGGTACCTTCAACCAGTGTTAGAGCAAATAAACATCACTTGCTTCAAACACCTGCTTGAAAACATCTTCAGTATTGCTGTATTCCAGTGACCTGCAGCATAGACCCTAAATCTAATCCATTCCCTGCTGTTCCTGAGGTAGGACCCAGCATCCGGTACCACCGCTCTGCCTGCTACCCTGTAGCTTTGGTCAATGTGATAGGCCAGGGGGGGATCCATCCCCAGCAACCCTGATCCATAGTAAGAGGTCCGGAGTACCAGCCCAGGTGTACCAGCAAGGGGGCACCCCAGCAGTGACAGTTACTCAGAAGGAACATGGTTCTGGGCGCCATAAAAGAGCTCAGTGGTGGCAGCAGGCTCCTCCTACTGCGGCAGGAGGAGCGTATTCGGAATAATGAAAGGGGATGGTGGCAAAGTAAGCCCAGCCGGTTCCCAGCAACAACAGACAGGGTGGCATAGACGGTCCATCCTGTCAAAAGAAGCATATCCCATAAACAAGAGAAAGATAATCTATTCCAAGTCACAAGCAATCTCGACGATACCTTTGATCTAGATCTTCCTGATAGTCCTTAAGGTCATGTAATTTATCTTTAACGTTTGAGATTACATATAGTCGTCTGACTCATAGTTTCGCTAGTTCTAAAAAAAACTGTGAGCTAGTTTGTCCCACAAGTTGTCAGATGTTGTAAAAACTTTTTATGGTTTTTCCGGCAGAAGGGTCTTCAAAGCTCCATTACATTTTGGGAGTGAGAAGTATTTATTTTTAATGTTTAAATAAATCTTTAAATTGTTTATGAAAAAGTTAATTCTTTGAACGATTCCTATGAATTCTTAAAAATTGTCCATGAGGTTTGTTGTCTTTCCATGATTTCAAATGGTTACTCTGATAATTGAGAACACTGATTTTGTAAAAGATCTAATTAATAATACTTACATTAGGCATACATGTAAAATGTATATCTTTGTGGGCATTTTTTAGATATATATTTTTGCAACAATATGGACACAAATCAATATAATATAATGTGTTAGAAATCAGGTGGATAGACGAGGCCGGCACGCTGCATTCCGAAAGCAGCAATGTCTGGAGCGGAGGAGAGTACATGATTAATTTCATGACCCAGATAAAGACAACAAAAGTGAGGACAAACTATATCTAATCCTATATATATATATATATATATATATATATATATATATATATACATGCATCTAAAAAGCATTTCCAGAATACGCACATATCTAATACAAGATACTACAAAACTTTCATTCATGCCCTCATCATCTCCCGCATTGACTATTGCAATTCCCTCCTTACTGGTCTTCCCTGAATTAGACTCTCACCCCTACAATCTATTTTGCATGCATAAGTTAAGATGATTTTCCTTACAAATCATTCCTTCACTGCTGCTCCGCTCTGTCAGTCTCTACATTGGATGTCTGTTTTTTACCGAATCCAATATAAAATGTTTCTACTAACCTACAAGGCCATCAAGAAAACTGCACAAACATACTTTTCTTCACAAGATTTGCCTCTCTCTTCCACAATCATTGACTGCTCCCATTCCCGGTTACAGAACTTTTTTCCGGCCGCACCCACTTTGTGAAATTCCCTCCCTCGCACAACAAGAATTTTCTCTGGTCTTCAAACCTTTAAGCGTCCTCTGAAAACCCACCTCTTCAGACAAGCTTATAATATTCCTCCACAACCCTCTTAACCTCCATAAGGTACCCTATTACCAAACCTTACACAATTCACACAAGAAAACAACCCTCTGACCAGCACTGATGTGTGACTGATCACACAGCCCACTAAGCAATTTTACCTTTGCAATCTGGTTGGACCAATATGCAATATGAAGCACTTACCCTCATATATCAAACTCCTATTGTCCTATAAATTGTAAGTTGGGCCCTCTTACCTCTCCGTCTGTCTGTATTGCCCAGTATTGTTTTATTCCAGTGTTTGTTCCCAATTGTAAAGCGCTATGGAATATGCTGGCGCTATATACATAAATCATGGTGATGGTGATGATAATAGCAAGATCTACTATTAATAAATAAATGATGATCTTGGGGCTTCAGTCTACACATTTTACAGTATGTGACAGTGTAGATCTGCTTTATTTATAAAGAAAAAATATATATCCTAGGGAGCTCCGTTCACAGATGATGAGCAGTAATTGTCACAATATATTTTTGTTCATACTATAAAAAAAACACCATGCTGAGAAACATTTTTATCTTTTCTCTCTGAGTGCACTAACAAGCATTTGTAACTTAAGGTTCAACTTTTGCCAACTATTTAATGTAACAAGTTTTCACATTTTGCTTTTCCCATAATGATAACAGTATGTCAGACAGAGGAAGAACAAATTGTATCTAGTTACACAGGTATGCTAATTTGTATTCAATGTTCCTGCTCCAAATTGGGGTTTAGGGCCAATGGCCTGTTCACTGCAAGAATCTATTTGCACAAAATTTCACAGTGATTGCCTCATCCATAGTAAGTACATTGTCTCAGGCACAATTTTAAAGTGCACCCAATACAAACCATGTCTTTATAGCACACTTTAGGTTGCAACGAGACAGACCTAGGCATGTGTGGTGTTTGGGTGTGAAAGGTGTAATCAAAACCAAATCACCTTGTCCGTCTAAAAATAACTAAAATCCCCCAAAATTATGTCTCACACCCATTATTAAACACAAAGTCCTGCCACCAATAATATTTTGTTCAAGAGCTGACACTCTTTGGAAGTCTTCAGTTACTCCTTGACCGATGCCAAAATTTAATAAGAGCTATAACAATTCATTGCTTAAATTTAACATTATATAAAAACATATGAATTATTTAAGAATACAAAGACAGGGGGCTAGACTTACTAAGCTGCGGGTTTGAAAAAGTGGGGATGTTGCCTATAGCAACCAATCAGATTCTAGCTGTCATTTTGTAGAAAGCACTAAATAAATGAAAGATAGAATCTGATTGGTTGCTATAGGCAACATCCCCACTTTTTCAAACACGCAGCTTAGTAAATCTAGCCCAGAATGTTAATTCAATGAAATTTAATATGACAAAAAGTCAGAATGCCTATTGTATAAAAATGGTGATAACAAACTGTCATACAGAAATATCAATGCAAAACCTCTTTTCATTTCTTTCAAGAAAAACACAGGAATGGAAGAACTACACTCAAGTCCACCTTTATGTAATATGTTTATATATATATATATATATATATATATATATATATATATATATATTAAAATAAATAAATTGTTGCAGAAAATGTTGTACAGTATTTCATTATCTTGGGGCAGAGAACAAGAATGTATCTAACACAGGTACCAGCAGTGTGACCATTATAAGCCCAGACCATGTCTGCCTCTTGTACCAGTATTTTAGGTATGTAACATGATTTTAGGTAAGCCATGTGATTTCTTACACAACATTAAATTCCCTTCTATATGCTTACCTACCCTATTCCCTAAACCAGAGGTGTTCAATCACAGTCCTCAAGAGCTACCAACGGTTCATGTTTTCAGGATTTCTGTCTGTAGAAACAGGTAGGATAATTACTGACCCAGAAAAATAAATTAACTCACCTCTGCATGATTAAAGAAATCCTTAAAATATGAACATGTTGGTAGCTCTGGAGGACTGAGTTTGGGCACCTCTGCACTAAAACCTCATGTCCACTCACTCTGGGACATCCGTCCACCACATTTACCTTCCCTCATTTGAACCTACTGTCTATCATTACCCACTACCTCTAGAAGGTGAGCGGGAAGGGTCCTTCCATCCTTCTGTCTCATGTCTGTTTCTCTCGTATGACCTTATTGTCATGTCTTAAACTGAATCCTCGGAGCTCATTACCATCCAGGATATACATAAAACAAGGACATACAAGGCAGACAAAATAAATGCAGACATGAAAACAAAGGGTATGGAGGACCCTACTCTTTAGAGAGCTTACATTCTAAAGGGAAGAGGGCACAGCTGATACAAGAGGAGTGATGGTGGCTCAGAGTGGAGATTGGGACAACTGTGAGGGTGCATTAGTGTGAATAGTATCAGGGATAAGGTAAGCTCTAATAAAGAGATGGGTTTTCAGGGAACGTCTAAAGATTTGAAGGCTGTGGGAAAGCCTGATCGGACATGATAGGGAATTCCATAAGTGGGGAGCAGAATGGGAGAATCTTGTAGGTATGAGTAAGAGGTGGTTACCAGAGATGAGACAAGGCACAGGTTAGTGGTAGTTCTACTGGTTATGTGTATACTCCCACTGGATAAAGGCAGCTGTATGATAGCAAGTATTTAGGTGCAACAGTTCCCCTTAATCGCCAGAAAGGTGAGAATAAATATAGGTCTCTTCTGCACATTAGCTTGTCATAGCTGCAACTTAATTCACACAGGCAATAGTCTTTATCACACTTTTTACAATAACAGGAGCAAATAAGATTGTGGTTTTTAACTTATGTTCCTTTCTTGACGCGTTTCTTTATTAAACAATAGTTTCTTCAAAGGTAGCATGAATGTGCCATGTGCCTGTGTGAATTGTGTATAGCCTGATGCGCTAAAGAGTCCTGCATTTATTTTCACCTTACTGGAAAAAGTACCATCTAAAAATAACATCACAATACAAACTCATTTAGGCAGAAATATGAAAGCAAATGGATATGGTCTTATCATTACTAGAATTTATTTATAGGACACCACAAATATTCTGCAGCTCTGTACAGACTGCTAGTACAAAAAGGGTAAATATAATATTAGTAGAAATAACTACCAAGGGTAAAAAAAATAACACAATATCACAACAAGGGTAAGCATAATAAAAGGAGCATAACGTAACACAAGTAAATAAGTTACAAGGGTAACACAATACCAGTGACATTACGAAACCCCATTTACAATGAAAGCAGGATATAGTGCAGACAAAGCTAGAAGGGATGGGGAAGGGGGGAACACAAGAGGATAGATGGCTCTGCCTGTGAAAGATTACATTGTAAAGGGAAGGGATTAGAGTTAAAACATGAGTGGTGAAGGAGGTGGGCCAGAGGAGGGGTTATGTGGTGGACAGGCTTTGGTGAACAGGGCCATTGGAAGGATGGGGCAGAGTATGATTAAATGAGGGAGAGCATTCTAGAGGTGGGGAGCAGCATAGGAGAGATCATGGAGGCAGAAGTGGAAGGAGAGGTGGCGGTCATAAGGTTGGAGACTTGGTGGGGGAGAAGAGAACAAGGTCCTTGTAGGTAAGGAGGAGAATTTGAATTCGATTCTATAGGGAATGAAGTGCCAGTGTAGGGATTGGGGAATCGGAATGGGAAGAAAGAAAGACCTTCAAGAGGAGAGAGATAGATGAAGGGGTGGCTAGACAGGAGGAGGTTGCAGTAGTAGAGATGAGACATGATTAGAGAGTGGACAAGAGTTTTAGAGGTGTCGAGGGAGTATCTAATCCTAATCGATGTTGCAAAGATGGAAGCAACAGGGGCAGGCTAGAGCCTGGATGTGGGGAGCAAAGGAAAGGGAGTCGAGGATAATGCTGTCAGGCGCCGTCCCTCCACTCCTTCGAGACGGCCGCCTTCTGTTTCCTCCACCTCGTCTGGTTGCCAGGCAACTAGATGTGAGACTTCTGGCTCCATGACACAGTCGCGTCCCGTTGCTAGGCAACGGGGCACTACTCGGATCGCCGGCGGCAGATGACATCACGCCACCGCCATTTCATTGGTGCTCAGCAGTATATAGGGTAGACACTGACGCTGGTGCCAGAGTAATAGGTCTTACTTGCTCCAGCGTTTCCTGTGTTCCCATTGACTTGGCTTGTCTGACTACTCTCCTTGGATTCTCCCTGTGCATACCTATTACGGACCCGGCTTGCCTGACTATTCTTTTGGATTTCCCTTGCATTATCCGCTGCCTACACGTTACCGAACCAGCTTACCTGACTACCCTTCTTGTACCTCGCTATACGGCTCGGTAAGGGGCCGCGACCTGCGCTCCCCCAGCAGCGACACCCATACCTCCTTGCGGGAGTTCCTGGAGAAGACCAGGGGACGTGTTAGACTCCGCACCCTCTACCTGAGCTGCGCCAACGTTAGCAGGTACCCCTCATTCAGAACTGTAACAAATGCCAAGACAACGGACTTGAGGAACAGAGGAGATTGTGGTGTTGTAAACAGTGAGGGAGAGGTGGGGCGTAGTGGAGACTCGAGAGGGAGGGAAAACAATGAGTTCAGTTTTGGATAAGAAGAATAGCATGGGTCTTATTTTATATGCATTCACATGCTTTTTAGTTGCGTTAAAAATACAAGTCATGCATTGTGTCCAAACGCAATGGGTAACCAGCCAGTAAACAATCTGCAATGTCATAAATTGGGTTCATCATTGCAGTGTGAATTACAGTACACATTATTAGTATGCTGCATTATAGTATGACCATTTAAGCATTTTGAGAGTGTTAAACCAGAATTATAGCACACATCCGAACTGTACATTTTTTTTTTACTTTAGTTAGATATTAGCACAAAACTCGTTATGGGGACCACTTTGGTAGCCATAGAAACCTGTCTCTTTTATTGAAAATTGAAAAACCCACAATAAGTCTAGTTTTGCCAGCACAGTCTCCTTCATTATTGTATTCTGCCCCTGGGTTTCTCAAGCTTAAGTTCATGATCTTGCACTTTTAACTGCTGAATTGTAATTGCCACTCCATCCTTCTGATTTACCAAGGACACATTCGCCAACCTCCTCATTATATCAAACCGGTTGCAGCTCTTTGAATAATCTGCAAAAATTGCAGCCATTTGTAAAACCAGCATCGTTATCAAATTACTCATCTCTTTTTATGTTTTTTGGGGTTGTTTTTTTTAAGGACACTTCCTCAATAAATGATAAATAACGATCCTGTATTCCCAGGTAAACTAACTTGCACGCATCCTATTTTGTACGTATCATATTACTATGAATATAGAAAAATCAATTATAAGACTATTTTGCCATTAAAAAAGGCAGGTCCTTATTTCAGATAGCAGTGGCAGCAGTGGAGGCGAGATTATCAATGTTTAATGGATTCCTTGAAGACAATATTGCACAAACATTACCGTCAGATGCATGCTTAATTAAGTTAGATTATTACATGCAAAGGGCAAGGCACAAGTGAACTGAAAAGAGTCCTGTGGGATTGCTTTCATACTTAAAGTGGCTTTCTTAATTGCAAGGCTTCAGTAACAGAAGTGCAGTGCTGTTTTCTTGTTTAAACCGCAGATCAATGGGTTGTTTGTCTCACACATACCAAGGGTGCTAGCTGGCATTCTGGTTGCCACGGCAACTAGATCACGTGACCAGGCGGGCAGCCATTTATCTGAATCCTCCCAGCTCCAGGATTACTTTGGAGCGAGAATAGCCGAAGCCTGATAAATGTTTTATATGGTACACTGTTTCCCTGGAGAGTCATTGTTACTAAAAAATGTAAATAAAAAATATCTCTTAAGAAATATCACTTACTAGAAATTCCTTTTGTTGGGAGGGATTAATGTGTGGGCAGCACGGTGGCTCAGTGGTTAGCACTTCTGCCTCACAGCACTGGGGTCAGCAGTTTGATTCCCGACCATGGCCTTATCTGTGTGGGGTTTGTATGTTCTCCACATTTTTGCGTGGGTTTCCTCCGGGTGCTCTGGTTTCTTCCCACACTCCAAAATACATACTAGTTGGTTAATTGGCTGCTATTAAATTGCCCTTAGTCTCTCTTGGTCTGTGTCTATGTTAGGGAATTTAGACTAAGCTCCAATGGGGCAGGAACTGATGTGAGCGAGTTCTCTGTACAGCGCTGCGGAATTAGTGGCGCTATATAAATAACTGATGATGATGATGATGTACAAAACTGTGATTTTTGTGCCTTTAGAACTGCTGCTGGTTGCCCAGTGGCAGAACTATCATTGGTGCAGCAGGTGCCGTGCATGGGGCCCCTGGAGATAATGGGGCCTGCTGCATGGCAGATGCAGAGGGTCGGGGGCCCCGGTTCCCTCCTCCTTGCCTACCTGTACTGGGGCCCACAGCTCGCTAGTCCTGCCTCTATGGATACCCATATGGTGGAGGTCCCTCTACTATGAACCATGTATTTCTGCATATATAAAATGCTACATGTACTGCACTGTACGTAGCAAAATGGACTCTCCCAAATGTAAAATGTTTAGATATGAAGGTAAAGTCCACTGTTCAGTGTTACCTTGATATGCCCCTGCAGCACTGCTGGAAAGTACAGTATTCACTCCCCAATCCATCACAGACAGCTGCTCTCACACCTTTAAGACATTATCATATGGGATTTAATACTGATTAAAAATGTAAAGATGCTGCTGTTTGAGCTACTGTGACATCACTGACACTGACCCTGTACCATACACGCCAACTTTGGAGATCTCCCATCTGGGAGTCACGTGGACCGCGTCATGCTGGCCACGCCCCCCTGTCAAAGTATACCAATATAGGCCAATTACAGCAGGGCACATGACCAGGATATCGCGATTAGCCCCGACCCCATCCACTTCACCTATAAAGGTTATTATTAAAGTTGCAATTCCCGGGCGCTCCACCACTAAATGATGTAATAAATCCAAATATAAATACTGGTATATGATGTATAATAATATCTCTTTAAACATAGACAGCATATAGCTCATCAGCTCTGGCCAGAGTAAAATCACATAATGGGTGCAGTGATCAGTTAATAGATAAAGTGCACATGTATATAAACATATAATCAAGTCAGGATAAAAACATTGCATAAGTTGCAAGTTGTGTGTAGGATAGCGTCTGCAAATAGAGTCTGACAATAATGTGCAGGAGATCCCACACACTGGGCCTGATTCATTAAGGATCTTAAATTAAGAAGTTTCTTATTTAAGTCTCCTGGACAAAACCATGTTACAATGCAAGGGGTGCAAATTAGTTTTCTGTTTTGCACATAAGTGAAATACTGACTGTTTTTTCATGTAGCACACAAATACTTGATAGCTTATTTGTACACTGAAATTCAAAGTTGATATTTGTGTGCTACATGAAAAAACAGTCAGTATTTAACTTGTGTGCAAAACAGAAAACTAATTTGCACCCCTTGCATTGTAACATGGTTTTGTCCAGGAGACTTAAATAATAAAACTTCTTAATTTAAGATCCTTAATGAATCAGGCCCTTTGTCTTTAAAAAGTTCCAACAGTAGGATTCCAAAGAACTGGAAGAAGAACTTACGGTTAGTTCCGTATGGGTTGGGTACATTTTCCGATTGTGGAAAACCCGACAGTACTTACCCCGGTAGGAGAAAACCGAAGAGCTGCTCACCGACTCACTGAAATGACTGACAGCTTCCAAGGTAGACTTTTGTCAATTGCGTACATGGTGTACTAATTTACCTAGTACAGGCGTTGCCTCCTTAAATTATTACCTGAACAAGTCGGATCACATTAAGTCTCTTCAATGTGACGTCAGCCACCGCTGCCGGCTTCTTCAGGGGCTCCAATTGACAAAAGTCTACCTTGGAAGCTGTCAGTCATTTCAGTGAATCGGTGAGCAGCTCTTTGGTTTCCTCCTGCCGGGGTAAGTACTGTCGGGTTTTTCAAGGCCGGAAAACTGACTACCACCGGTTCCGTATACCTGTTCCAGGTGGAAGGGAGAGATGTGTATCGGCAGACTGAAGCGACTGTGGCCATAAGTAATGTGCTCATGCACATCAGATCCTATAGATTCCTCACCGAAGACTGCTTCAACCGCTGTCAATGGTAGCTCCGCTCAGCAGACAATATATGTCTGATGGTTGTATCGGTGTAAAACTCACAAGGAGATGTTCGGCAATAGAAGTGTCCGCATTATGCGTCTGAATAAAGTCTGGAAAAGTAAATACCAACTTGTTTCACCTCAACATAACCAAGGCTTCCTCAGGGATAGTAGTGAATAGGTTATTATTATTATTAATAATAATAATAATAATAATAATAATAATAATAATAATTGTTGGCATAATATTACTGATGATAACTATGCAGAAACTTTGACCAAGGAATTGACACCCTCTAGAGCAGTGCAACAAGAATAATGTTATCATTGGGTTGTTTGGGCAGAAATAGGTTTATTTATTAATTAAGAATACTTTTAAATTAAAGTCGGGGCTGGTTTTAGGTGGGAAGCCCTAATTATTAAACATAGGTGCTATTGATTTAAGGATAGGCTGAGGGAAGGAGTGATCACTCACTACTAGACTTTTCATATTATATGTACCTATTTGTTTTATCCAAACAGGGCTCCAACATTCCAGGATCCAGACAAGCAACAGATGAGCTTAAGACACGTGCAGCAACAGATAGGAAAGCCTCAAGAACAGGTTCGAGAGAGCGGTACAGTTTGCCAACTGTCCTAATTCTGGTGGGGCAGTCCCAATTTTGTGTGACTGTCCAGCTTACTAAGGGCTTTGTCCCGTGTGTACTGTTTGTTAAGGGCAAGCTGGATGCACTACTGATACTGATAAGCAGCATGCACTTAATAATCATTACAATAGGAAGTAGGACATACTGTACATCCCCACCATCCTTGCAGTCGGGACAAAGTCTTGACTGAGTAGGACAGTCACACAAATTTGGGTCTGTCCCCACTAGAATCAGGCAGTTGGCTACCCATTACATGTGTATTCCAAGGGGATGGGAAGAGTTGCACTGCCTACCATTGTCTCAAATGATAGCCACATCCCTTACATGCATTCTGACAGAAGCCCCCCTCTTAAAATTCTGCAGTTGCCCCTGGGTAACATGTGTCCAAGTTTTCCCAGGACAGTCACTATGTTTTTTATACATCCAAACATGCTTATTTTGCACATGTCAGAAAGAATTGGGATGCACCCAAATTAAAAGGAAAAGGGGAAATAGCTTCCTGCATGGCTACGTCCAGATAGACTTTTATCTCTACCTTCCAAAAAGGAAAAGTGGAAGTGTTGCTCATAGCAACCAATCAGATTCTAGCTATTATGTTCTACAATGTACTAGGTAAATGATAGGTAGAATCTGATTGGTTGCTATGGGCAACACTTCCAATTTCCCTTTATAGAAGGTCTGATAAATCTACCCTGTAGAGATAAAAGTCTATCTGGACCTTTAGACCTAAATTGAATTATAGGGTGGATTTATGACCTGCGTAAAACTGTGGGAGCCCTAAAACAAAAATATAAATAAAATCAATCCCAGTAATAGAAGGATATTCTATTTACCATTCTATAAGTGGTCGCAGTATAATCCACCTCATTCTTTGCCTCATAAATTAAAATGACAGTAGCTATGACTCATAACCATAAAAATATGTCTTTAATTCTGACTCATGCCAAGTATAATATAACCAGGCATTATCTTCCATGCGTACGATTTACTGGAACGGCTAATAGTTGTCTTATGTTTATTGGATATTCATTTTTATTTTAAAAAACACATGAGGTTTTTATATTGTAACCGTAACATTGACCTATTCCGCTATTGGTATCTTTCATAGTCCATTAGATCTGTGAAAGAGCCCAAGTGGAAAACAATGTGTATCAATACATCCCTTTTTCCTATGCAATTGTGTAAAATGTCAGCTGAATAATGATATTGGCGTATCGTGTTGTCAGGTCTGAATTTCATGCAAACTGTCTAAAAAATGTCAGGTCACGTAATGCCAAATACACAGGCGGAAATAGTTAAGAAGGTTGTCAAGAAAATGTGAAGTCATGTCTGCGTCCTTTATCTTAGCAAAAAAACCTAATATTTATTTCACACATTCAACCTTGCTGTATTAGAGGGACATTTATTTTCTTTTTTTTTAAAAAAAAACCCCAAAACACCGTTTCCTTCAATAGTCGGCCCAGCTGGACTGCAATCCGTCCCTTCACTTAACAAGGCGAGACCGGCCATTTTGACAGTCTTAGGTGTTATTCACCGAGGAAAGGAAAAAGCTTTAATTCCGTTCAAAGTCATCTTCCCCGGTGAGTGAGCAGGACTAAGTTCAGCTACTGCAGATTTAAAGTCCTTTTTGAGATACCAGTTGAAAGCCGCGGCGCCCTTCACAGCTTATGAAACTGTTCAAAACTAGAAAAAATATATATTTTAGGTTTTTAAATAGTTTACTGTGATTTCTTTTTTTTTTTTTTTGCATTTCGCGGGATAAAAAATAACCCTCGCCACCCATCAATTAGCAGCTAATGAGCAGATAAGTAGGACCTTTGAAGAATTGGCTTGTTAAGGTTCTTGCGGAGACGGTGTTGTTGCCTTTTTTCCACGAGAATCAAATCAACAGAGGGAAAAAGCTTGACACGACTCAGCTGCGGTTTTGAAAATCTGATCTGAGAAGGTTCCCCGCGACGTGTTAGGTTTTGTCGCTGGATCTCTGCATCTTTCGAGATACACAGCTGGCTCCTTTGATGACTTTGGATGGAATTTAAATTTGGTGGATGGGTGCGGCGTAGAGGGGGGGGAGTAAAATCCAAACATTAAAGTCGGCAGCAGATGTTGACATGAGATGTAAACACGGGAACAACACGTATAAAAAGATTTTTCTTAGTAATTCTTCTGTCAGTCAGTGGTTATTACTTAATAGGATGGAGTGCCAGGAATATTCCTAGTTAATGATGCAGGTGTTTTTCATTACTTTTCCTGTCACTTTCCCGCAAAAAGTGTTTTCCTTCATTATTTTTTTTTAGATTGCATTTCGCTGGGTAAACCGCCTTTAGCGGCGGTAAGAGTTTTAGTGTTGTAAAACGTTTAAAAAAAATCAGAATACAATAAAATATTCCACTATATTCTCAGACAGAATAACAAAGTATTTTTTGTATGTTTTACAGAATATAGTAAAATATAGTAAATAATAACAAATTTGACACAATTTTTGAAGCTATCAATTCCATTTTCCTGGCAAACCCCTTCCCACCCCTCTCCTTTATTGATTTAACGTTTGCAACTACGGTGTAAACAAACAATATTTTGTATTAAGGTGTCACTTTAGCTTCCCACAATGAAGGATACTCTCGAAAGTGGTGGACCATTAAAATAAAAATATAGTAAAATGTTTATTTAAACATTATTTTATGACATTAAGGGTGGTGTTCAATTGTTGCTCCGGCCGCCGGAAGAACGAGCGCATTAAAACTATTTCCGTTTATACGGTAATTACTCGCTGAATTTCATCTCGCAGCTCAGGGAAATTCAGCAAGTAAACTACCGTATTAACAGTTTTTACGCGCAAGTTTACCGTATAAACGGTAATAGTTTTAATGCGCTCGTTTTTTTTGCGGTCCGGAGCATCAATTGAATACCCCCCTAAATGTCTGTTATTTTGTTGTCAGGAAATTGCATTAATAAAAAATAAATATTTGTCACAGTTTCAAATTTGACGTAATTTACTGTTAAACACTAAAACTGGCCTGGCCAATCTGTTGCTCGCCAGGTATGAGACTACAGGTCCCAGCATGCTTTGCCAATAAATAGTAAGTGGATTGCTGGCAAGGTATGCTAGGACTTGCAGTTTCACAGCACCTGGAGAGACACAGGTTGGTAAAAAGACCCAAAGGAGGCATTACGTCACTGGGAGGCGTGGCTAAAATGTCACAATTCACGAAGCCCAGCCCCCCTCCGCCCATACACAACTCCATGCTGGCTCTGATGCGGGAGAAATGCCAGCTCTACCCAGAATTCATTCCGGGAGAATTGTCATGTATGGTTTAGACCACATTAAAAGATGTAAGCACATATTTCAATTGAAAAGATCCAGTGTGACAATGTCTTAAATGATTGAACTCACCTTAAAATCTGTGTGCCACATCTATCACTATCACGGTGATGAGGTTATCAGAACAGCCATTGATAACCAAGTACAGAATAAATACATGTGCTGCATGGCTGCTTGTAATTAGACAAGATGATAAAAATCTGATGATGGTGGTACCTGGGGCTGGAGAGCACTGTGGTGCTTTATAAATAAAACAATAATGATAAGAATACAAATAATAATAATAATTATAATACTAGTCATGATAATACATATATAGGTAAGTCAGTGGCATGACCAGCTAGAGCTAAAGAGGGCATATGCATGATGCCATATTTTAGGATTTTCACAGCACTTCATAATTCCTTTCACACTGAGATCTCGATAATGTATCACATAGGGGTTAGGAGTTAGGGGTTAGGGTTAACCTTACCTTTACAAGCCGTATCCAGCTTGTAAAGGTAAGGTTACCTCTAACTCCTAACCCCTAACCTTAACTCCTAACCCTAACACCCCTAACCCTAACAACTGTACATCTCTTTACAATTGTACTGTGCATAAATTGTTCACCTCTGGCTTTGGAAACCAGAGCGTTCTGATAGAAGCTGTGTTAGTGCTAACAAGCTCAAGCATACGCATGCCAAACTTTACCTTGTAACATATTTTGCGAATAAAACCTTTGCTGCTTTGGAACCACAGCGATCGCTTCGGACAATCTTTATTGCAAACGATAGATACAAATGTATCAAGTTTAATTTAGATTTGTATCTCTTCTTCTTTAAATATACACTCCCACTGTCCCACACAAGGGACTGTCTGTGACAGGTAGATCCAAACAAGATTAGTAGCATCCACAGACCCAAAGGGGAACAAGTCTATGTCGACAAACATTGAAATGATCTCTTACAACATAAAGCTGTGTTGGCAGCACTGACAATTAGGGAGATTCTAGAATACGAGTTTTATATATAACCCTGACTCTAGAGCTTATAATTCAACAGGGAAAAGGCTGAATTATATATAGCACTCACTTCTAACCAGATATTACTTAGTTACAATACATCGGCACTTATGTTGGAGTAACAAGAATAAATCAACGCTAAACTTGATACTGACACTGAAACGTGATGACATTAAAAACAGAGCTTGCAAGTTAGGTCTGTACATATGATTAATGACAGCGTGTTGTAGCTAAATACTGCTATCTCAGACATGGCTCACAAGTAAGCAGGTACACTGATGATAATAACAGTATTAAATCATATGATTAGAATCAAACATCAATACAAGAATGGGATCTGTTATCCTGAAATCCGTTAACTAGAGATAAGTGATGTTCAGTGGAATATTGCACACCTCGAATTTGGCGGCAGTGTAGGCCATTTTGTTAGAGAGCCAAGTTCCGGTGATGCAATAATCACATTCCGCCTTTCCGTTGCCATCCACCAGAATGACATTCCACAATGTTTGTGACTCCCACAGTCCATATTTTACATGATTTACAGAGGTGGGGCAACTGGTCTGCTAGTTCATTTTGCTCTGTGGTTGGAAAATGATAGACGAATGTCTGCTGGAGAACACATGACTCAGGTATGTCTGCACGGAACACTTACGGTCTAATTCCACCAGAGAAACGTGATATTCCATGACCAAATACGGAATGAGGCGTTATTCCGTGGAACAGATTATCAAGGAAGTTCCGAAAATTACAGCAACACACAGGAACAGCATAAAACATAGAAAATAACAGAGATGCCATGATGATCTATTGGAAAAGTGTACTCCAACAACTTTCATGATAATTCTTCAAGACTGCAAATATGGTGACCCCCAAATCTTCCAGTACTTCCTAATAAAAATAGACAGATACTGGCCTGGGAGGGAACCGTACATGATTCATTTAAAGAGGTGCACACCCAGAAATCCTCAAGTCTGCATGGTACACAGAAAGCACAGGCATTAATGTGTGCTACAGGACAAAGTAAATTCAGCCACATTTAGAAACCTTACAGTTGAAGAATTGTAACAAAGAGCATGTTGTCAGGATCTGCCTGCAGCTTCTTTGTATTAGTAACTCCTGCCTCCAGGACTTTTGGTCTTGTTACATTAAATGTTTTATCTGGCAGTACCTCTAGTCACCAGAGGTGCTGCTATTGTGCCTTTTCCTTTGTCATTATTAGGGGTTAACCTGCTGTACCAATTATCTCCTGCACCTGGTGGTTCCCTATTTATACCTGCCTCTCTCTATTATTACCTGTGCTGGTCATTGTTGTTTTGTTTCTATTCCTTATGGTTGTGTTCTCCTGCTTCTCCTGTACTCTGGGACTTTCACATGCTGCTGCTGACATCTCTACACCAGATTTCTCTCCAATGAGCCATTTTACCTGCATCCGCAGTATTCCTTTGTTACCAGTATTCAGCTTACTCAGAAATCGCTGTGCAGTATCAGAAATATTCGGTTTGTACTATTTCCTCTATTTTCTGATTTAGACCTGCTCAATAAACACCTTGGGGTAAATGTATCAAGCTGAGAGTTTTCCGGCGGGTTTGAAAAGTGGAGATGTTGCCTATAGCAACCAATCAGATTCTAGCTGTCATTTTGTAGAATGTACTAAATAAATGATAGCTAGAATCTGATTGATTTTTCAAACCTGCCAGATAACTCTCAGCTTGATACATTTACCCCCTTATGCTTTTGTCACATCCCGTGCTCTGTAGCTGTGATTTCGATTGAAGCGTGACACGTTTCTTATATTAAACAAACTTCATCAACAACGATAGAGCTAATAGGGACATAGCACAGATCTGCATATTATTATTATTATTATTATATTATTATTATTATTGTTGTGTCAACACATATAAAGTACGATAAAACATCAATTTATTACAAATGGCATAAAAAGTAGCAACAAAAAAGCAGAACAATAACAATACTTTGAGAAAATACATAATGTGTTTGTGTCCGTTCAATCTTTTTTTGTGTATATGACATAGTGGTTAAAAAATATAAAATTTCAGAGATCAGGATTCTGGGCCCCACAAATCCTCTTTAACTAGACATCTTGACCTCACAGAAAAAATATAGACCTAGACAGATTTAAAGTGGCCCTATGCTTGTTGAAGTCATTTCATCTCAATTCAACACTCAAGGGATTGATGGAAAACTATTATAGACTAGAGTGAGATATGGCTGAGCACAATGCTGGCCTATTTGCTGAAAATGGATTTCGAGAATCTCCTCATACTTTGGTCTAACAAAAAATCTTCTAGATTACCATCAACACACTTCTATAAACTCATCATCATCGAAACATGGGCTTTGGAAGATTTGTGAGTCGGCTGTGGAAGGTTTGCAGCTGTAAAAGACGTTTAATAAATTATTAGATTTATCCCAGTAATACAGTAGTTCAATTTATTAATAGAGTTTTAGTTCAATGTATCAACCGTTGAGTTCAATGGATGTTATATGGAAATATAACTTTTTGTAAAAACATGTATTATTGCGTTCTTCTTGCTGAATAAACAAAAACAATCTCCCTATTCTGAGACATATATCACTTAAGAAATGTAAATATATAGATAAATTAGCCACAATTTATAGAAACACATAATTAATCTGCATAATACACCCTGAAATAACTAATGTGTCTACGTTTAGCTAAATCATTGTAACATGCTGTCTCTTTTACCTTTGGCAGAAAGCAACTATTTTTTAGGAGGGTGGTGATTCTCTATCTTGCAGTAGCGCTAAGCCTGGGCTGGTGAGGTATCCTGCAGATCCCTTAATCATAACCGCTGGAGGTTAATTAGTAACATTCCCTGAAAGGTGCAAATTTGCAGTTACGGCATAGTCAATAATCGTCAATTAGCTTTTCTCTGTCTTAACCAAGTTAAACATTGAAGGACAAACATCTTATAAGTCGGTACAAATTTGCACCTTTGAGCAGTGTTAATAATAATAATAATAATAATAATAATAATAATAATTAGTTCTACTTGACAACCATAAGTAAGAGCGGGGGGGGGGGGGGGGAGTCTCCAGGATTTAAAATCTAAAATAAAAAGCGGCTCCAAAGTAGAGTTAACATCTATGGCAGCAGGGGGGTTATAACTTGAATGAGGCTCCAATTAGCAGTTGTAATTTATTAAGGGGGTGGTCCATGTTTTGGGACATGTGCCTTCCTATGATAGAACACAATCTTGCAAGGGTTCTGCATTGATGCACTACAAAATGCGTAAGCGCTGGCTCAGTGGTTAGCACTTCTGCCTCCCAGCACTGGGGTCATGAGTTCGATTCCCGACCATGGCCTTATCTGTGTGGAGTTTGTATGTTCTCCCCGTGTTTGTGTGGGTTTCCTCCGGGTGCTCCGGTTTCCTCCCACACAGCAAAAAATTCTAGTAGGTTAATTGGCTGCTATAAAATTGACCCCAGTCTCTCTGTCTGTCTGTGTGTGTGTGTGTGTGTGTGTGTTAGGGAATTTAGACTGTAAGCTCTAAAGTGGCAGAGACTGATGTGAGTGAGTTCTCTGTACAGCGCTGCGGAATTGGTGGCACTATATAAATAAATAAATGATGATGATAGTTCCCTAAATTACCCATTTTAGAGCTGATAGTTAATGTTGCATTGAGCCATCCCAGCAACATTTTCATTGTTTATCAATGTAAATTTGCGCTGAAGTTAGGTAACTACGGTATAACAGATATTCCTGTTTACAGAGCAAAGTGAAGGACAATAAATGTATTTTTTTTTGTACTGAATGTAATAATCCGACAACAAATTTTTATGGGCAATTCTGCTGATCCGTCCCACGATCATCTTAAGCTAACTTCACATTCCCGGGCAGATTTAGCTGCTTTCTCAGGGGCTAAAATGGTGACAGCTGAGATCTGTGCTGGTTATTCTAAGTATAGATATAAAGAGTTATTATTTTCCGGCTGTGATGCCTTGTCTTCCCCACCGGTGTTCCACATGTGAGGTCTAGCTGGATCATGACATGAAATGTCCATTACCTTGTCTAATAAGGAATTTTCCTGAGCAGAGAAGACAGCCAGGAAGGACCCCCGTGGGATGCTCAGCTTCTTCTAAAACACAATCAGAGCAGCAGCCTACCCTTATTAGTGACTTCATTATTGGGCTGTCCAGGACAGGAGTTATATCTGCCAGGAAGGCTTTATCACGACGTGACAGGTTGAGCAGAAACTCAGAGCGTGAAAGAATTTTCCAGAAAAAAACACCTTATGAAGTTTATAGTGAGCACCGTATTCATTTGTGGGAGATGTGTCCAGGTGTCCGATCCTATTGCGGGAATATTCTACAGGAAGGAATCTAATTGGGGGAAGAAGCTGATGTGGAAACTGGTGTTAAGAGTTCATTACATATATGGAAACTTCACTTCCTAAGCTGAGCTGTCCTAAGCGGTGGTGGATTATACCTACATGGGCCATGGTAGTTATTTACTGTAAAAGTCTGATATGTTAGTTTCAGCCCCAGCATTGCAATGGTGAAAATAAAGTAACCCTGATTATTTATAAAGCTTCACCGCTGTCCTTTGCCTGGATGGTGGCAGAGCCTTAGGTAACTCTTTCTTTGTGCCTAGAAATGACAAAGAAATTATTATAAAAGTATAATGGAAACTATTTATTATAGACTGCATCCCCCCACCCATTAATTATCATCCCTTATCGCTACATTAATTCATCCAATATAAAGAAAATATGCAGCAGGGGAGGTGTCAGGGGGTAAAGTGTTACTACGGAGGTGACAGAGGGGATGTGTTACTACAGAGGTGATAGAGGGATGTGTTACTACAGAGGTGACAGAGGGGATGTGTTACTACAGAGGTGATGGAGGGATGTGTTACTACAGAGGTGATGGAGGGGATGTGTTACTACAGAGGTGATGGAGGGGATGTGTTACTACAGAGGTGACGGAGGGGATGTGTAACTACAGAGGTGACGGAGGGGATGTGTTACTGCAGAGGTGACGGTGGGGATGTGTTACTGCAGAGGTGACGGTGGGGATGTGTTACTGCAGAGGTGACAGGGGATGTGTTACTACAGAGGTGACGAGGGGATGTGTTACTATAGAGGTGATGGAGGGGATGTGTTACTACAGAGGTGATGGAGGGGATGTGTTACAACAGGGGTGATGGGGGAATATGTTACTACAGAGGTGATGGAGGGGGATGTGTTACTACAGAGGTGATGGAGGAGATGTGTTACTACAGAGGTGACGGGGGGGATGTGTTACTACAGAGGTGGCGGAGGGGATGTGTTACTACAGAGGTGACGGAGGGGATGTGTTACTACAGAGGTGACGGTGGGGATGTGTTACTACAGAGGTGATGCAGGGGATGTGTTACTACAGAGGTGATGCAGGGGATGTGTTACTACAGAGGTGATGGAGGGGATGTGTTACTACAGAGGTTATGGGGGAATATGTTACTACAGAGGTGATGGAGGGGATGTGTTACTACAGAGGTTATGGGGGAATATGTTACTACAGAGGTGATGGAGGGGATGTGTTACTACAGAGGTGATGGGGGAATATTTTACTACAGAGCTGATGGAGGGGATGTGTTACTACAGAGGCTATGGAGGGGATTTGTTACTACAGAGGTGATGGGGGAATATGTTACTACAAAGGTGATGGAAGGGATGTGTTACTACAGAGGCTATGGAGATGTGTTACTACAGAGGTGATGGAGGTGATGTGTTACTACAGATGTGATGGAGGGGATGTGTTACTACAGAGGTGATGGAGGGGGATGTGTTACTACAGAGGTGATGGAGGGGATGTGTTACTACAGAGGTGATGGAGGGGGATGTGTTACTACAGAGGAGATGTGCTACTACAGAGGTGATGGAGGAGATGTGTTACTACAGAGGTTATGGGGGATGTGTTACTACAGAGGTGATGGAGGAGATGTGTTACTACAGAGGTGATGGAGGGGGATGTGTTACTACAGAAGTGATGGAGGGGGATGTGTTACTACAGAGGTGATGGAGGGGATGTGTTACTACAGAGGTGATGGAGGGGATGTGTTACTACAGAGGTTATAGGGGAATGTGTTACTACAGAGGTTATGGGGGATGTGTTACTACAGAGGTGATGGAGGGGATGTGTTACTACAGAGGTTATGGGGGATGTGTTACTACAGAGGAGATGGAGGGGATGTGTTACTACAGAGGCTATGGAGGTGATGTGTTACTACAGATGTGATGGAGGGGATGTGTTACTACAGAGGCTATGGAGGTGATGTGTTACTACAGATGTGATGGAGGGGATGTGTTACTACAGAGGTGATGGAGGGGGATGTGTTACTACAGAGGTGATGGAGGGGATGTGTTACTACAGAGGTGATGGAGGGGGATGTGTTACTACAGAGGAGATGTGCTACTACAGAGGTGATGGAGGAGATGTGTTACTACAGAGGTTATGGGGGATGTGTTACTACAGAGGTGATGGAGGAGATGTGTTACTACAGAGGTGATGGAGGGGGATGTGTTACTACAGAAGTGATGGAGGGGGATGTGTTACTACAGAGGTGATGGAGGGGATGTGTTACTACAGAGGTGATGGAGGGGATGTGTTACTACAGAGGTTATGGGGGATGTGTTACTACAGAGGTTATGGGGGATGTGTTACTACAGAGGTGATGGAGGGGATGTGTTACTACAGAGGTTATGGGGGATGTGTTACTACAGAAGTGATGGAGGGGATGTGTTACTACAGAGGTGATGGAGGGGGATGTGTTACTACAGAGGTGATGGAGGGGATGTGTTACTACAGAGGTGATGGAGGGGGATGTGTTACTACAGAGGAGATGTGCTACTACAGAGGTGATGGAGGAGATGTGTTACTACAGAGGTTATGGGGATGTGTTACTACAGAGGTGATGGAGGAGATGTGTTACTACAGAGGTGATGGAGGGGGATGTGTTACTACAGAGGTGATGGAGGGGGATGTGTTACTACAGAAGTGATGGAGGGGGATGTGTTACTACAGAGGTGATGGAGGGGATGTGTTACTACAGAGGTTATGGGGGATGTGTTACTACAGAGGTTATGGGGGATGTGTTACTACAGAGGTTATGGGGGATGTGTTACTACAGAGGTTATGGGGGATGTGTTACTACAGAGGTGATGGAGGGGATGTGTTACTACAGAGGTTATGGGGGATGTGTTACTACAGAGGAGATGGAGGGGATGTGTTACTACAGAGGAGATGGAGGCGATGTGTTACTACAGAGGTGATGGAGGAGATGTGTTACTACAGAGGTGATGGAGGGCCTTACATAATCGCATCCAGACATTACAGCAGCGTAATATAAAACATGACCACTGCATTGTGATTATGAAATATTTTAACTTACACAATTGAACACATTGATGGAATGTGGCCATGGTAAGTTTACTAATGTTTCCAGCAATGTCAGGACACATAAGTGTGAATATATCACTAAATCTGCAGAAAGTTTCTCTCTCTCTCTCTTCAGCATGGGATCACATCACGCTCTCTGATCAATGTGCACCTCTGTGAGCCCTGGCTGCTCTACGCAGTGACACTGTGTAACTTGGCTAAACAAGCCTGTAACTTGTCAAGCCAGACAGAGCAGCTGGTGATTACATCTTCATCTGAGGACAAGATTGCTGTCCCATTTTACTGGCTGTCACTCTCCCCAGACGTTGGAAGAGTTTGAAAGCTGCCCGGAGTGTCGCAGAAACATGTTTTGTCCTGAAGCCAGATCTGTAATGACTGACTCTTTAATCCTGCTGGTTCTTTTTTCTTGGCACTTTCCAACTGATGGACAAATTAAGGATCCAAATTCAAGGGCTTCCTGGTCTTTCAGTTTTTTTTTCCTTTCCCAAGGCTGTGACGGTGATAATTAATCTCCCTTTGTCTGCCTTGACTTTTGATGCAGATAGTTACCACTCCGATATCACTTCAACGCAGATCTGTGCATGATATCAACTAATCATAATTTTACACAAGACGATCTGCTACGTTGTGTCAAGTGGAAATTTCCCAGGCCACGCTTGGTTGAGAATACATGAAAACGCTAATACGCAACATAATAACGACACGCTGCTTTTCTCAAGAGCCCTTCAATGTCATATTTACAATTATGCAGAACATCCGTCAACAAGTCATGAAATACAGACAATGTGTTACAAGATAAGACGGAACATAATAGTGGTGTTATCTATATAACTATTTAGAATGTTGTAACTGGAGATATGCAAATGATTTGCTGATTTGAAAGACAGAGATATGGAGAGCAATCAGTAAGCAGCAATACATACATTGTACATTCCCTTAACCACAGGCAGCCAATATGATTGTCAAGCAGAGTATCTACATCAGACGTAACCATTATAAGAGGCCCATTTACAGAAACATCATTTATCCGGCTTTAAAACGCCGCTTTCTCCCATCCGTGACCATAACGATAACTGAGCATAGCATAATCGTTAAATCTTACTTAGCAGATGGGCAGTGTACAGAAGCGTGTATGAAACCCCATGATGGATGTATAGAGCCCACATACATGGATTTTGTTGTTGTTGATCTGCCATGTATTTTCCTAAAAACTTGTGTACACTTACCAAGAACCAAGGATGCGATGCGCCATGTTTAAACATGGCTGAACGTGGCGCATTAAAGCAGCATAAACACCGGGGCCTTTTTCATTAAGGAGAGCAAAGCTAGAAAAAAAAAATAGTACCTTTGCACCTTGGAAAAACCATGTTGCATTGAAGTGGGATGTAAATTGAATATGTGTTGACAGATTTATAGTTGGGGTAGGGCATGTCCTAGATTAAATTTAAATTTCAGTGTAAATATAAAGCTATCAAGTATTTGTGTGCTACATTAAAAAACAGATAGTATTTAACTTATGTGCAAAATATTATACTAATTTGCACCCCTTGCATTGTAACATGGTTTGTCCAGGAGCAAAGTTACTCCTTTTTTTTGCTGTACTTTCCTTAATAAATCAGGCCCCAAATGCGTATACAGGGCTTAAGGACATAATACTTTACACATAAATAAGCAAAATACCCAAAAAACCAATTCCAGTTATCCAATGAACCCAATTGTCAGGTGGGAAATAAAATAGATCTTCGTAATAATTTGATTTCCCTGACATGTTGCAAAATACAAGAAGCAAAAACAAAAAAGAAATAACATACAACAAGCAGAATCAGGGATCAGAAATAGAACCCCACTTTCAAATAACAGGAAGTCACCATGCCAATTTAAACAACAAAGTGGTCACTTATGACACTAATTGATGTAGCATAGTGGTGCACATTTACACCAATTTCTTTTTAAATCTCTTTATTTTGAAATGTAAAATTTAACAGTAGACAGATAAGTATTTCAGTACAAACACATTGGCAAGACTTTTTTTTAAACAGAACGGCATAGCTTAACAGGTGCGTCACATGAGGTGGCAAACCAGCTTAGTACAGTGGTCTAAAAGAGGAGTCAGTGTGGAGCGTGTACCTAGCGTCAAACCTGGTGAGCCACTGCCAAGGAGTGAGGTTAAGGGAGAGGGAATACCTGGAGGAGAAAAAAGGGGAGGGTGGAGTTGCGAGGGTATAGGGGGGTGCCTTTGGGAGGCAATGGATATAAGGTAAGGGGTAGGGATAAGAGGAATTAGAGCATGCCAGGCAGTGGGGTCATGTGGTGCGAGCCACAACCTCCCCAGACTTTATCAAAGGAAGCCACTTTGTTGTCCTGGAGATTAGTGATATATTCCATATGGGACACAAACCAGATACGGTTGACTACGTCCCAGCTTGAGAGGGGGCTGCTTTTTTTTCCAATTGCGAGATAACTGGAACTTTGAAGCACAGGAGATGTGCAGAATCATCTTATCAGTGGTTTTATCAAGATAGGGGCTGAGAAGGGATGGTAGGGGGTCAAAGTGAGCGTGAGCCCAGTGACGTCTGCGATGAGGGAACTGATATCGACCCAGAAGGAAGACAGTGCTGGGCACATCCACCATATGTGTATGAAATCTCCTCGCTGGTCACATTGCCGCCACCAGCATGTGTCAGAGGTGTTAGGAAACGTGGTGTGGAGGCGGGAGGGGACCAGGTACCATCAGGTGAGGATTTTATAGGAATTTGCTGATGGGGCATTTGGAAATACGAGTATGAATTGTGTTCCAACTGTTCATCGCTAAAGGAGTTGACCAGGTCCACTTCCCAGGCCGCTATATAAGGGGCTGGCGGAGGGTCCGATGGGGCCAGGACAGAAAGTTAGAGGAGAGAGATGGCCCCCTTGTAGTTGGCATTGTAGGTACAATGTCGTTTGAACTGGGAAAGGCGTTGGGGGAGAGTGGACTGTTGAGAGGACCGTATGAAGTGTCGGATTTGGAGGTATCAGTAGAATCTTGAGTTGGCGATGTGTTGTCTCTCGTTTATGTCTGAGAACAGACACAGACTGAAATTGCCCACTATGTGGTGGAAACGCGTAATCCCTGCAGCCCTCCACTCCCAAGCCACACTGGGCTCTCGGCCACAATTGCACCAATTTTAATGTCCCTACGGCCTTAAGGAGCAAGCTTGTCATCCACACAGTGCAGATGCTGTGCACCATCATTGCAGATATTTACCTGTACACCAAAGAGGCAGCCATTCTGTAGACTGGACTAATGTACAAGGTAAAGACGTCAGTACACCAATAATAGAAATAAGTCAGGCATCATAACTATTAATGAGCAGCACCTCAGTGACATCACCGGTTCTTTGCAAATTAATAGGCTACACACTGGCTCAGCTTATAAAACGTATACCTCCATTATATGTAGGTGTGAGGAAGTATACGCTAAACTTTACAATCTAGTGAAAAAAATCGCAGAACTGAGAGGAGCGAAAGTGGCTCAGAGGGGAAATTGGGACAGTTGTGAGGGTGCATTAGTGTGTGTAGGATAGGTGTCCCTCATAAAGAGATGGGTTTTCAGAGAGCATCCAAAAATTTGGAGACTGTGGGGTTGGGAATTCCATAAGTGGGGAGCAGCATGGGTGAAGTCTAGTATTTATGGCTCAGATGATCTATATATAAAATAAGGGACATTGGGTCTCCTTATCTGAAAAGATGTGTGATTCAGCAACAAGACTACAATGCATGTACTAGAAAGAGACAACACAGGCATTATGGCCATAGGTAGAAGCAGTGAGAGCTAACTCTACTGTCTTTAACTCACCGGAACAGTGAAAATGTTGGGGAGACTTTTATGTCCATCCGTAGTTGTTATGTGCACGTGGCTCCACGACTGCTCTTTGAGCCATTGCTTTACCTGTTGGGTATTTAGATCATGACACAAAATCCTACTGACACACAGACTGCTGCGCACAGTTTGGAGCTCAGCAGTATAGCGCAGGGATTGCCTCTTCAGCGTATAGCGAGCAAAGTCTGTAAAAGATGCGACCTTTAATTTAAAGTAGGAGTAAAATTACAGAGTTCATAGTGAGCTGCGACTGGACAGCGTCACAAGTACCCTGAGCTTGTTCCTATTGTTAATAACCTAGTGGCAGAAAGGGCAAAAATGGGCACAAGGCCAGTGGTGAAATATGAGGATGCCACACCGGCGGTAAGATTTGGCGCGCCACGTTAGCAATGACTTCCCATGCACGGCTCCGCTGCTATCCTTCTACTATTATCGCTACATTAGGATGTCGACAACAGAAGAAAATTCATTTAAAAAAAGCTTTTTTCTTAGAATGAAGAATATTTTCAATGGTAATTATTTAATTCTTAGATTTTATCCTAATTTTTACAGTTATGTATTATTGTAATTTTTATTGTTATTGTTTTTTAATTAGTGTAACTGAAAGCCGAAGTCTGTGGTGTGTCGTCCTTGCCCACATTGTGATGTGCCCACTCCCTTATTGCACTATGTACCATCTGGATAACTTCATAAATTGGGAGCTCTGACTATTGACCACCGGGGGGTAAATGTATCAAGCTGAGAGTTTTCCGGCAGGTTTGAAAAACCAATCAGATTCTAGCTATCATTTATTTAGTACATTCTACAAAATGATAGCTAGAATCTGATTGGTTGCTATAGGCAACATCTCCACTCTTCAAACCCGCCGGAAAACTCTCCGCTTGATACATTTACCCCCGGGTCTTCTTTTCATATTGGCAGCATGCTAACCACTGAGTTGACCACCCATTGGGGGCAAGAAATCAGCGCCAGGCAGAAGTTGTAGGACCCAAAATTGCTAAATAAAATTGTCAGTAAGCTGCCATTCAATGATGAAATATGTGTAAATATTCACACATATTCACAGTTAACACAAGACTTCGCCTTGGTTAATTCTTTAGCATTGTGAAAAGTGAGTTCGAGGCTGCGGTGGGAGCAGGAGTACGGAATGCCAATGTTTAATGTAACGGAATGTGAATTCTTCATAATAATAATCCGTACACAGGAGAACACAAACGGACTTCAATTGATATTTTCTGTCCGTATTAATTGAGAAGGAAAAGTCGCACAGATGAGAAATTGTTGAACGCGAATCTCTACCAACAAAGAGCATCTGTGTGGAGCAGGCAACGCGGACAGATTCGGGATTACCTTTTGTTGAACTTGACAGCTGAAAGGTTTGGAGTGATTAATTACTTTGAGAACTGACAAATGAAAGAAAAATAATAAACAAAACACCCCTCAAAAAAAAAAGAAGAAGAAGCAAATAATATGAATATTAAAAAGAAAAACAAAAAAAAGTTCTAAGGAAGAAAACAAACTCGGACCGAAGATTTACAGTAGTTTGGAAAGGACATTTCTAACCTTTACAATGTTAACTTTGAGAGCAGCTGTTATTAAAGGGGGAAAAAAAGAATCTTCTATGCAAATGTTATTATGAAGCCAGGGAATGAGCAGCGAAAGGCAGTCAGAACTAAAAGTTCATTGTTTTACTCACAAAGAGCTGCTCCCCATCCAGCCGCGGTTGTCACCTGCTTTGCATATTCTTTATTGAGCTTAATTGTCATTATGCAGGAAACTTATCTAGTGGGCCATGGGAACTAGAAAGGCAGGCCTTTGAACAGGCGAAGTCCAATTAAAGCGCAATTATCTGTCTTTTACCGCGGTCGCCTCGTCTGAGAGACGTTGGAGAAGAAGAAGAGAAAAATGATCAGGGCTTGTCTACATTTCTCATAAAACTACACGTAAAACGGCTAAATAAAATGGAGGGGTCATTTATCTATTCAAGGCCTGAAGTGGGTAATCTGTGAAGTGAGACAGCGGACGGCCGTTCCCATCCAGGACTGCATAGTGCGCTGTCAAGTGACCATTGCGGCATAAACAGTACACCAATACAATAGGAGGGTAGCTCAGTGACACCTATAGATCGTTGTCATCATAGAAACAAAGAGTTTGAGGATGGAAAAGAAGTTGCAGATCAACATTGTCTGAATTTTTTTATACATGTATCCTTTTTGTTTTTTAAAAATTGCTATTTATTGTATTTATTGTTCTTAAAATTTTAATTGAGGGCTTTTTAACCAAAGGGTTAAATGAACTAAGTTTATTTTTAGCACAGTGGCTAAGTGGTTAGCACTTCTGCCTTACAGTACTGGGGTCATGAGTTCGATTCCTGACCATGGCCTTATCTGTGAGGAGTTTGTATGTTCTCCCCGTGTTTGCGTGAGTTTCCTCCGGGTGCTCCGGTTTCCTCCCACACTCCAAAAAACATACTGGTAGGTTAATTGGCTGCTAGCAACTTGACCCTGGTCTGAGTGTGTGTGTGTGTGTGTGTGTGTGTGTGTGTGTGTGTGTGTGTGTATGTATGTATGTATGTATGTATATTAGGGAATTTAGACTGTAAGCCACAATGGGGCAGGGACTGATGTGAGTGAGTTCTCTGTACAGCGCTCCAGAATTAGTGGCGCTATATAAATAAATGATGATTATTTCACCCTATACATCAAAGGGTTTCCCGTTGGTGATAATACTGCAATCGCTGGCGATTTAACAATTCAAAAGGTATCTAAGGCAGTACTTTAACTGCCATAATACCAGGTCCATAATTGACTTCTCAGGATGCATTTCACATATTACATCAGGGGTAAAAATAGTCCCTCTGTGAGATCACTTAGGGGTCTATTTACAATTTGGTCTCAGAAAACTGCGAGAGGTAACGTTATGTATCACAGCAGAACATTGTGATACATAATGTTGTATCGCAGGTATTTACTATGCCGGGGCTGCTCTGGGAACAAAAACCTCCCTATTCTATGAAAAATTCTTACTCATCACCAAGTGAAATGCACATGCGCGGACTTTAAGGATCTAACCCTGCAGGGGATAATGCAAAGCCATTCCACCTTCATTGGACCCCATAGAAACAGGTAAGGTAATGATGGCATTATTTCCCAACGATAAGCTATGCTATAACTAACATCACAGTCCCCAGAGTTTATTTTATCATCTGTGACATGGCCACACTTTAGGTGATGGACATACGAAAACCTTTTTGTTGTTTTACTTTGCTTTTACTGTCAGGATGGTGAAGTAAATGGATAGCAAAGAGCTTCACACTCTTTCTTGTTACCCAAACACTAAAGTAACAGAGATTAGCTCCCTAGACATCGGCCACTATCTGGCATCGGTCACGCACATAAAAGAAAAAGACAGGTTTATATAGTTTACAATCCTCCCACAGCCCTAACTTGATGGACAGATGACACGCCCACCTTGCCTTTAAAAAGAAGTTTTCTGCAGGTGCTCTGTTTGATTGCAGACACACCCTGTCATCTGGCATCTAGCTGTGGAAAAGATGTTTTTATAAACCACTTCAAAACATATAAGTTAAATTAGACTCTTTACTATTATTTTGTCACACATATCTCCTCCACCTGTATCTCTTTAACTTAGGCGAACTACTGTACAAATGTGTAAAGCTTTCTGACTTAAAATACATATGACAACTTTAAAATTAAGCATCACCCGTTTCTCCAAACAAACTAACTTAATTGTTAGTGGTTTCTTCCAGAAAGAGAAATGTTTATACATTATAAGGGCTTGTACACACGGGAGTGGAAATATACCGCTAGTTATAGCATTGACAAAAGCCTTGTAGTTTGTAGACGCTTTTTCAGAGTGCGTTCAGTAACACGTCTAAATGTTTCCCTGTACCATACTGAGCTGTGCGCTTAAACAAACGTTCCCAGGCAAAGCCATTGTATCTTACCATGCGTTATCGCTTCTGAACGCTGCAGGCAACACCGAAGTTTGCATAAAACAAAGACGTGTAAATACTCTAACGAGAAGTGCCTAAAATTAACGCTCTTTTGCACGAGTGCTATTGATGACTGTACAATTTAAAATTGCAAAAGCTAATTGTTACCCATGTCTCATTGCAAATAGTTGTTTAAATATAGCCCTTTACAAATCTACGGCGTCTCACATGAACATTTATTAAATGACGTAAAAAGGACAACATTTTTAAAACTTTTACCTTTCCTTTTCAGTATTCACGAGTGACCCATCCAAGAGACACAGCTTATTCTTCTAACGATATAAGTCTACCTGCAGAAAAAGGAGACAAACGGATCAGTTTACGTAATATATAAAATATGATGTTATTTTATGGTGCAATATATATATAGAATTTCAAGCACAAGTTATCTAGTTTAAATCCTGTATCTATATCGCTATCTGATGCAATGATTTAGAAGGCATTGCGTCAGAGTGTCTGTCATATTACCAATAGACGGCAGCACATTAACCTAAATCATGGAGTATGTTACTGTACCGTAGTTACACCACATGTGATGTGTTTAGTTGACAGCTGAACCCCGCAGCTTAGTACCTGTAAATTATATACTAATGTTTCCTACTTTATCATTTAGAGGCCTAATACTATTATTATTATTATTAGTCTAGGCACACCTTCTAACTGTCCTGATTTCAGCGGGACACTCCCGATGTTGTGGCTCTGTCCCGATCCGGGATATGTTTATTCATGGATGGGAATACTGGGGGAACGGAGGTGGGTAATAGGCAGCCCATTGCTTTACAGTCCCCCATCACACAGTGACCATGCCCTCTTTGTTATGTGACCACGCCCAATATCCCACTGCCGAGGGCAGACATGTTGGGAGGTACGCCTAAAAATGCGCTTTCCAGCAGAAGTGTAAATAAAAGATGCAAAATGTGCCCTGAGTATAGGGACAAATTCCGATATCTGGGACCTCAGAGGAAGAAGATAGGGAGCCCTATGGGTGTGTGGCAGTACCCTCCAGCACAACATGACCATGTCCCCACCTCGTGGCCACGCCCCTTGTCCTGCTGGTGGGCACAGTCATGTTGGGAGCTATGATTTAGGGTCACATTATTTTTATTAGTTATCGGTGCCCCTGTGTACTTGTTTCAACATTAGATAGTACCACGTTGTTCCTCCCCCTCACCTGTGCATTAGATATAATATCTGTTCTATTAGATAGTACCACATTGTTCCTCCCTCTCACCTGTGCATTAGATATAATATCTGTTCTATTAGACAATACCACGTTGTTCCAGTGAAGGGGGCTGCACAGGAGAAGTCCTGGATTCTGGAGTGGGAGGAGGTAATCAGAGTGGAGTAGAGGCAACGGTCATTGGTCGAGCGCAGGGAGCAGACAGGAGTGTGAATGGAGAGGAGGTTAGAGATGTAGGGGGCAGTAGACTGGGAGAGAGCCTTGTACGTGGTGGTCAGGAGTTTGAAAAGGATTCTGTAGGGGATGGGGAGACAGTGTAGGGCAAGGAAGAGAGGGGAAGCGGAGGAGGAGCGTACCACCTCATTCCTCTCCCTCACCTGTGCATTAGATATAATATCTGTTCTATTAGATAGTACCACGTCGTTCCTCCCCCTCACCTGTGCATTACATATAATATCTCTTCTATTAGATTATTATTATTATCCTTTATTTGTTAGGCGCCACAAGAGTTCTGCAGCTCCGTACACTGCACAAACAGTAGACTATACAGGGTAAGACATTACTGAACAATAAACAATAAATACCAAAACTCCAGAGGCTCCAGGCAGGCTAATGCAGTAAGGACGGAGCAGAAGAACAGGTATGGATACAGGAGGGAAGAGGGCCCTGCTCAAATGAGCTTACATCCGAAGGGAGGTTGAACAAGACTCAGGCACAAAGGGAGTCAGTTGACGTATATGGGAGGGAGAAGGGACCGGGAGCAGAGAGGGGATAACGGGTTAGGTGGAAGGATGGTAGGCTTTAAGGAACATGTGAGTTTTAAGTGCCCGTTTGAAGGAGCACAGATTGGGAGAGAGACGGATGGAGCGAGGGAGGTCGTTCCAGTGCAGGGGGGCTGCACAGGAGAAGTCCTGGATTCTGGAGTGGGAGGAGGTGATCAGAGTGGAGGAGAGGCGACGGTCATTGGTCGAGCGCAGGGAGCAGACAGGAGTGTGAATGGAGAGGAGGTTAGAGATATAGGGGGCAGTAGACTGGGAGAGAGCCTTGTACGTGGTGGTCAGGAGTTTGAAAAGGATTCTGTAGGGGATGGGGAGACAGTGTAGGGCAAGGAAGAGAGGGGAAGCGGAGGAGGAGCGTACCACCTCATTCCTCTCCCTCACCTGTGCATTAGATATAATATCTGTTCTATTAGATAGTACCACGTCGTTCCTCCCCCTCACCTGTGCATTACATATAATATCTGTTCTATTAGATAGTACCACCCCGTTCCTCGCCCTCTAGTCGGTTCTTCTATCACTTGTGAAAGGTGATTGTTGTTTTAAAATAGATAATAATCAGTGCCCCAATTTCTAGCTGGATGGTAAAACCACCTTGAGGAGAATATATTTGTTTATTGTCCTTTCAGTCTGTAACAATAAATTAGTTTCAGAGCAATCCTTTACACTAGGTGGCTTAAGGCAATCATGATTAGACTGCATGTATGCATGACCCATAATAACTCTATATTATCATCCTTTCCAGATATCTTGGGCAAGTCTTATATATACACAAACCCCATGCTCTTTCCTATGCTTCTTAAACATGATATATTCCAGAAAATACTACATTGGAGGTCCTTCTGTAAGCTTACAGGCTAATCCCTGAAGTATTTTTTGAGTAACATCCATCTACCTCTAACTTTTCTATTGGTTCCCATATGAACCAAGACCAGTGGGAGCCCACAGCGCCTCCCAGCAATCTATTAACTCGATCTGCGCTATGCCGGACTTGAGCACACAAGACACCGCAGACTGCTCAGCATTCACGGCCCTGTCGACAGGTTACGCAGTCGGTCTAGTTGAATCTCCATTCCGAGTATCTGTGTGCTACATGAAAAAACAGCCAGTATTTAACTTGTGTGCAAAATAATAAACTAATTTGCCCCCCTTGCATTGTAACATGGTTTAGTCCAGTAGAAAACTTACTAATTTTTTTGCTTTCCTTTCCTTAATGAATCAGGCCCCCTGTGGTGTCACTAATTAGACGCCAGTGTTGTCTGTAGCTCAGAGAGAATGGAACCAGATAAATATACAGGACAGGTCTGTTTTCATTTACTAAGGCACATCAGTCCATAATTTGGGATCTGTGCTCTCTACCAAGTGCTCAGTCGAGTTATAAAATACAAAAATTAAAATACCAAAAAAAGATCGCAGAACATTTGGCAGAAAAAAGCAGTTTCAATCAACGGTATTGCCATGGAGAACAACGTAATTGTGAGGCACGGTGATTATCAATCAATAAATCAGAGAGATGGAATGACATTTTTGACAGAAAACTGCACAGGTGCAACATAAATGCATCCATTTTTCTGACATTCTGCTCCTATTACTGCGCATATTTCTTGTTTATATAAATAAATAAACAGATAGATTATCACGTCAAGAGGTTTGTGAGATGCAAATTTCATCCTACCAATGGGAGGAGCTGGGTGGATCGGGCAGTCCATGCTGGATGTGGACTAACTAGTAAGGTTTCATACACACGATCGTTTGCAATATGTTTTTCAACACATTTTACATTGCAAGTAAAAACACATAAACAGCATTGCATTTAAGCATGTGTTTAATATGCAAGTATAATTGCGTTCAATGTGCGTTTTTGAAACATGCGTCTGTGACAAAATAAAATGTTATTATTTTGTTTAAGCAAATGCAGGTGGACTCACTAACAGAGATGCTCACTGACCCCCCGTGTTTTGGTTTTGGATCTGGATTTACTTTGTGTTTTGGCTTTGGCAAAACCACCCTTGCGTGTTTTGGTTTTGGATCCCTATTTTTTTCTAAAATCCCTATTTATTTTTCTAAAATCACATAAATTGTCTCTTTTCTTTTGTTCCTACATTATTATTAGCCTCAATAACATTAATTTCCAGTCATTTCATGTAAATTTTTGTCAAATGACAAAAACACTGTGACCCCTGTTTCTGTGTGATCATTGACACTGAGCAATGTCACTGGAGACTGGAGAGTGACAAGAACACTGCTACCCCTGTTTCTGTGTGAGCAATGGCACTGATTAATATCACTGGATACTGGAGAGTGACAAGAACACTGCTACCCCTGTTTCTGTGTGAGCAATGGCACTGATTAATATCACTGGATACTGGAGAGTGACAAGAACACTGCTACCCCTGTTTCTGTGTGAGCAATGGCACTGAGCAATGTCACTGGAGACTGGAGAGTGACAAGAACACTGCTACCCTTGTTTCTGTGTGAGCAATGTCACTGAGCAACGTCACTGGAGACTGGAGAGTGACAAGAACACTGCTACCCCTGTTTCTGTGTGAGCAATGGCACTGAGCAATGTCACTGGAGACTGGAGAGTGACAAGAACACTGCTACACCTGTTTCTGTGTGAGCAATGGCACTGAGCAATGTCACTGGAGACTGGAGAGTGACAAGAACACTGCTACCCCTGTTTCTGTGTGAGCAATGGCACTGAGCAATGTCACTGGAGACTGGAGAGTGACAAGAACACTAATACCCTTGTTTCTGTGTGAGCAATGGCACTGAGCAATGTCACTGGAGACTGGAAAGTGACAAGAACACTGCTACACCTGTTTCTGTGTGAGCAATGGCACTGAGCAATGTCACTGGAGACTGGAGAGTGACAAGAACACTGCTACCCCTGTTTCTGTGTGAGCAATGGCACTGAGCAATGTCACTGGAGACTGGAGAGTGACAAGAACACTAATACCCCTGTTTCTGTGTGAGCAATGTCACTGAGCAACGTCACTGGAGACTGGAGATTGACAAGAACACTGCTACTCCTGTTTCTGTGTGATCAATGGCGCTGGATCTCCTGGGGCGGAAGGTACTTATGGAATCCAAAACCCGCGAGATCCGACAACGCAACAATGACGTTTTGCCTCGATTCAGATCCGAGGATGCACGAAAGTACCAAGCCGGCTCACGAGCCTACTCGGATCCCCTAAGTTCGGGCGGGCTCGGTTTTCAGAAAACCGAGCCTGAACATCTCTAGTTCTTACTCGCATCTCATGGCATTTACAATACATGTATTAATGCGTTGATGCACATCAGATGCGCTGAAATGGGACAAGAATTGCGGGTACCCGTAAGGTAAAACGCACATAAAAAAGTATGTACCCTCTTATTCAGTGCAATGATTTTTATTTTCACAGACGTTGACATGCTCTTGCGTTACAAACGCATCTTAAGCACCAAATTTTAATGCCAGTGTGTACGTGGCCTAAGGTGAAAGATTCTGTACCCAAAATATAAATACGAGATTTTACCTCGAGACTGGATTAACTTCAACGGAGGCACTTAAGCAGGTAGATGGAGAACCTTTTTGGAACATGCAAAATAACTTCATTTTTGCACGTGCGATTGTGATCAGCCGTAATATTCAACATCTTTTGTGCCATTTAGGAAGATTTTTATAAAAGAAAGCACATTTACCTATGTACATACACCAATGTCATTAATACATGACAATACACAAATTTGAAATATAAAATAATGAGAGAACCAAATTCCTGTCACCCTCACAACTTATTTAAAACATACGTAAAGCTCCGATGATAAGTATTTCAGGAGGAATATAATGAAGTTATAATTAATAAAGGGGTTTGTCTAAATGAAATAGCAGACAGAAATGTGAATGTGGCGTTTTCATTGCTGGTGACATGCACGTTACCATCACGAACCGCCACCCCCAAATTGTTACACAAAGAGTGTGTCAAAAATCACAGGGGGTACTTAAAAACAAACAGGGTTGTACACCGGTATATGTGCATGGCGAGCCAATAGGCAAATATACTCCTAAAATATAAGCTCTGATGTTGGAAATCCCCCCGTAGACGGCAAAAGAAAAAAATCCTTCAAGCTGACATCCTTTAAAATATATAAAAAAATTGTTATGAAATATCTATGACTTGTGTCAGAGTCTGTGTAAGTCTGTGAGGAGAATATTTGCTGCCACACGCGATCTCGCCTCAAAGTACTGTGAAATACCTAATATTGGTTTTTAAATGAAAACTAAATACTAATACACCACTTCAAAGGCAGCTCAAGTCCACACAGATTTGACTGACACTTGTGTGATTAGGCTCCTTCTAATCTTTCATGAGTCCTTGGAACAATTAGATCGGTAATTGTGCTATGAATGAAGAGTTGATCCTGTAGAAAAACAGCCTTAAACTGTTTGATATTTATTTAAATCCCATTTGCAAGGACAATTTTTTTTTTTGATAGGATTTTGTCTTTGCACCCAATTTTCGTATGTGTTATATTTTCATGTTAAATTCATGCATAGTAAAAATATGTAGAAATGTAGATGGAATTTGCAACGCCTGGGATAGGCAATCTCTGAGACTTATTTATCATTCAAGTCCCGGATCTGGCACTGAGTAGGATTTTTTGTTGCTGTGAAAGGATTTTTTATTGTCAAAAATATTATCAGGGCAGCTTAAATATTGACTGGGCCGGTCTCTGCAGATGGAATTGAAAAGCCCAGATTTGTGTTTCAGTTCAACTATTATTTTTTTTTTAAAAATAGATTATATTTCTTTTTAAAACTATTTTTTTAAATATTACAGAATTTTAAAAAAAGAATTATTTTGAGAATAAAGCTATCACCATCAGCCATGGGCTTTCAATCCACTCGAACGCGTACATTTTATTATTTTTTTATTTTTTTAAAATAAACTTTTTTATTGGTTTTAATCAAGGTACAAAAATGAGAGCCAACAGTAATTCAACAGGTGTTGTGGTACAGTGGCTATTAACAAGACAATATCAATGTACAAAAAAAAGAAAGATAGGGGGAATTCAATTCCCCCCGAAGTACCGTTGCGCTAAAACTATTACCGTTAACACGATAGTTTTAAAACGGCTTTCTGCTCGCAGCTCAGGGAGCTGCAGAGCAAAAAGCCGGCGTTAGAACTACCATAATAAGGCAATTATGCTCACTATTAGCGTAATAACGGTAATAGTGCGCAGGCCGTGTTACTTTTAACAGTAACGCGGCCAATTGAATACCCCCCATAGTGTCTAACCAGATGTGGGAGACTTAGTTTTTTACAGGGAAGACGTACAATGGGTGGGTAGATAAAGGGGGGGATTATTTGGCAGTTGTTGGAGTGGAGGGGAGATGGTAAGCAGCGATGACTCTTAAGAGTTGTGTAGGCGGCTGGGAAGATTGTAGTACATGGGAGTATGTTGAAGATAAGGGAGGGATAGCGCCGTAGGATCTGTCCAAGGCGACCAGACCGTCCGGAATGTAGCAGAGGTGTCGTGTAATTTGGCTGTTATACTCACCATGCGGAAAGTAGCCCATACGTTCTGAATAGTGTTGGAGAGAGAAGGTGGACAGGGATTTTTCCAGTGTGTGGCTATGAGGCAAGTTGCTGCATTTATTATGTTGCGGATCAGTCTTGTAAGTGGCGAGGGGTGTCAGGAATTGGTCTCGGTCAGTGATGGCTAACCTGTGACACTCCAGGTGTTGTGAAACTACAAGCCCCAGCATGCTTTGCAAGTGGATAACTAGCTGATAGCTGGCAAAGCATGCTGGGGCTTGTAGTTTCACAACACCTGGAGTGTCACAGGTTAGCCATCACTGGTCTAGGTAGTAATGTGTACAATACAGAAGGAGGCATATTGATGCCGATGATAGTAAATATGAGTAAATGGACTTCTCGCCAGTAGAGACGTATTTTTGGGCAGGTCCACCACATGTGCAGCAGACCGAAGTCTGCTGGCGAGACTTCTGTGACCGAAGTCTCGCCAGCAGAGATCTGAAGACTGGGGGAAAACTGAGCGAATGCTGGTGGAGGCCCAGTACCATCTATAGAAGATTTTGTGAACGTTCTCTTTAACCCGAACCAATATTGATGCCTTAGCCAGTTAGGCAAGTCTAATTTTGGCCCATTCTTTCGGGTCCAGTTCCTCTTCCGCGTCCCGCTCCCATGCCAACTCAACCTTTGGGAGTTGTTTGTGTTGAAGCAAGATCTGGGGGTAAATGTATCAAGTTGAGAGTTTTCTGGCGGGTTTGAAAAGTGGAGATGTTGCCTATAGCAACCAATCAGATTCTAGCTGTCATTTTGTAGAATGTACTAAATAAATGATAGGTAGAATCTGATTGGTTTTTCAAACCCGCCATAAAACTCTCAGCTTGATACATTTACCCCCTGGTATATGGTAGAGATAAGGCCCTTGGCGCAAAAGGGTCCGCAGCAGAGATTTTGGGGGTTTGTCCAAAAGCAGAAAACCCCTATAATTTCAAACTGAACTATGGCTCACAGCGGATATTGCTGATCCTGTTTAAAAGAAAGTTATAGAGCTGCTCACATATTTCGAACCGGCCGCCTGGCTCTTGAGCGCCAAACCTTGGAGCTTGTGTTCACCGTTCTTCAATATGTTAAAATAAACTATCAAATGTCACCTGTTCAAGCTGAAATGTTTACATTTGTTTTTATTGGAACAGTGAACATCACTGTGTGCAGGGCCGGATTAAGGGAATGGAGGCCCCTGGGCTAAGGGGGCCTCCATTCCCCCGTGAGGGCCCCCCCCGTGATCCGAGCCGCCCCCAAGGCACTTGCCTCCTTCTCCTGGCATTGCAGTCCTTCCCCGGCGTGCTGTACGCTTTTTACTGAGGAGATCTCGTGAGAGTGAGACTCACGAGCTCTCCTCAGTAAGGAGACTACAGCGCGCCGGGGAAGGACCGCAGTGAAAGTGCTCAGCAGCATTGATCAGGCCAGGGGCGCCCCCGCCCCTGACCGATCAATACTGCTGCTGAGCACTTTCAAGGGCCCCCTGGATGCCCGAGGCCCCTGAGCTGTAGCCCAGTTAGCCCTATGGTTAATCCGGCCCTGACTGTGTGCGAGTTTTAAGTTTGCTGCTTTCATAGAGAAACTTATCAAACTCTAGTCATTGCAGCTATTAACCTTTGACATGGTATTGTTGGAATTGCGCTCAAAAGTTTAGTGCAATCCAGAGATCAGCGGGTAAATGTATCAAGCCGAGAGTTTTCCGGCGGGTTTGAAAAGTGGAGATGTTACCTATAGTAACCAATCAGATTCTAGTTGTCATTTTGTAGAATGTGCTAAATAAATGATAGCTAGAATCTGATTGGTTTTTCAAACCCGCCGGAAAACTCTCAGCTTGATACTTTTACCCCCAATAATTTATTGCAAATCTTCGAACTTAAGAACCAGTTCAACCAAAAAGCTCTTTTCTACCGTGGTTGTTTGTTAGAGCTGATATGCTATTACAGATAGGTAATATATTATTTTAACTTATTACTGAGATTAAAAGTAAAAGTAATGTGCGGTCCTTTAGACATTTGGACATGTTGGAAAATAATCAGTATGTGGAACAAGATTTTTAGTTTTTGTCAACTACTCTCTGGGAGTCATTTCCTATTGCTTTCCTTCTTTGCAATTATGATAATTGGGCTCAACACACTGCAGGATATGCACAATGCATATGTTTATATAAAGTCCCTGCAGAACGCACAGAGATAAAACAATAAGGTTATTAAATACATTAACACCTGTTAATAATATAGAGCCTGATTCATTAAGGAGAGTAAAGCAAAAAAAAACAATTAGTAACTTTGTACCTTGGCAAAACCATGTTGCATTGGAGGGGGGGGGGGATATATTTAAAATGTGGGTGCAGATTTATAGTTGGGGTAGGACATATCCAAGATCAACTTTTAATGCCAGTGTAAAATAAAAGCTATCAAGTTTTTGCGTCCTACATGAAAAAACAGACAGTATTTATCTTAGGTGCAAAATAATAAAATAATTTGCACCCCTTGAACTGTATCATGGTTTGGGCCGGGAGAAAATTTACTCATTTGCTCTCCTTAATGAATCAGGCCCATAGTCATTAATGGAAACACATTAAAAAAAGTTTTCTTTTTTGCTTTTGTTTTTTAACATAAAATACAATACTCAGGATGTTATTAATGTCTCCTGTACATAAAATGTATTTTTACTATAGATGCTCAGGCTCGGTTCCCCGAGAACCGAACATACCCGAATTTAGCAGATCCGAGTTTGAAAGTGTATGAAAATAATATTGTGATCTGTGAGGTGGTCAAAATTGACTGCAAATGACTTGAAATTAGTGTTATTGAGTTTAATAATAAGGTAGGAACAAAAAAAGAGCAAAATTATGTGATTTTAGCATATTTTAGGATTTTTTCTAAAAAATACAAAACCAAAACACACGAGGACGGTTTTCCCAAAATCAAAACTAAAACACGAAGCTAATCCAGATCCAAAACAAAAAACAAAACCAGTCCACGGGGGTCAGTGAGCATCTCTAATTTTTACAGTTGTTCCTGATTACAAACACATGTTGTAGCATGCATACACAGCTGTCATCACTATCGCTCGGCACTTACACAGGCCCTGCAACTGGTGCAAGTGATACAGCTATAAATCACGTATTTGAGAGATGCCCAGTGCTTGAATCGGGCACTGCTGCGTGCGCTCAATCTTGGCACGCCCTTACTGTACATTGACTATGTCCATACGCCCCTTTCCTTCCCCGTTACGCCCTCCAAATCGTCAGCAGTTAGAAGTGTCCTTTGTGTTTGAAGATAAATTGCATACACTTCAGTTTGTGCATTCTGAGCATTGCAGAGCGAGTTTACAGTTTACACAAAATAAGTCACGTATTGGCATCTACGTTCCTTACTAAAGCAGGCCCTCTTTGTCTTAAATCAAGGTCCAAATGCAATATGAAATGTTATTTTTATTTGTAGAAACTGTGATACTATTACCTGGTCAATGTTCTTTATGTCTGCTATACCTTGGTTATCTGTTGTCATTTTGTAACTTGTTTTGGTAACGGGGGGGGGGGGGGAATAACTTTATTTTTGTATTTATTTTGTATTTTTTTTATTTAATTTTTATTATTGTAATAAAAGAAATTTTCAAAAAACAAAAATGAATGGTAAGTATTGAGATGTCTCACTCCTCAGGCCCCATTACACCTATCAAACGGTGAATCTCAGGATAATTTCAAGTTAAAACTTTTTTGGTTTTTCTTTTAATGTCTATTTTCTTGGTTGTTTATCTGTAAACATTGTTATGTCTCTATGTATTGCACACACTGTGCTAGGACTTTGTGACTTTCAGCAACAGGCGAAGCACCAGGAACGAGCGGCAGAAAGGAAAACCTGGAGTTTTGCTCTAAAAATGTTCTCATTATTTTGTTCTCCTGCGGAGGACACGAAGCTAAGTGGCAGCTGAACTTAAATGATCTTAGACTTTAGTTAAACCACAAGTCTGAACCAAAACAATTGGGAGCAGGGAGAGGTGTTCTCAGGCCAGCGGATGCCCAAAGTTCCGTCCTTAGAAAAGTTACTGAGGGGTTTAACAATGACATTAGCCTCAAAGAAAAGAGGTTAAAATTCTCTCTGTGGAATTCACTTGTGTTATTTATTTATTATTTTTCTAAAGGGAAGACAGAAAACGGGCAACTGTCACAGAAACAAAACACTTTGTGCTGATTCAGAGACGTCCGCGTGTTTGCGCTGTGTACGTGCGAAACTTCGACTTTTTGGCTTTTACGACATCATATGCCTGAAGAGGAGTGGCAGGGGGTTCTAACGTAGGTAATGTACAATAAGGACGTGTTTGAGCTGAAAAAGAGGATTTATTTGCGGGTGGCCCGAACTAGCGAACTGCTTGTTTAACTAGAGGCTTGCGAATAATTCACATACGCTTATTAAGAGTAAGACTATAGCAGTCCCTGGTGGGCAAGGGGCTTTTTGCCGTAGTCAATGTACAACAGGGGCGTGCCAAACTCGAGCACACACAGCCACATCCAAATCAATCTCTACGCACGTCAAAGTTACTTACGTTTCTGCCGTATCTCTTGCTCCAGTTACAGCAGGAGCGCACGGAGAATTCCCCCCCTCCCTCCAAAAAAAGAGAGCAGCTGCGCATGCGGCAGCGCATGCGCAGCAGCTCCATTTCGGCGGCACTGCACTGAACAGCAGCCGCGGCACTGTCAAAGAAGCGTCTGCGGCGGTGCTGTATACAATACAGCACCGCCGCAGACGCTTCTTTGTCAGCGCCACGGCTGCTGTATAGTACAGTGCCGCTATGTAGGGACACTGTTCTTCGCGGAGGGAAAGTGTTTCTGGAGAACCAGAAACCCCCCCTGTGTGCGTTCCTGTACAGGGCTAGTCTAAGCCCTGATCGGTAGTGATGATAGTCTGGCATGCATGCTATAACATGTGTTTGCCACCACGAGCACCTGCAAAAATTATTTTTATGTTCAGTAGACATTAGCAACATCCTGATAAATGTATTTCATGTGGAAAAACATTTTTGTTTTAAAAAAAACAACAACACTTTTTTCTACCTGTTTTATCATCAATACCTATATAATTACCATGTGATATTAATTCAATATTTTTTTTTATTTCCTTGTGCGTTCTTTTGAGCATTTATAATCCTCATGGGTATTGGACATATCCTGCAGCATCTGATGTAGTAAAACACAGCAGACCTGCACCTGAATTCAACAGTGGACGTATCTCGAGATCCGTGACTTGATGAACTCGGCCATACGCAGAACCTAAATACGAGCATAGAATACTGGGCGTGATGTGCTCTCAGAATGAGGGCCTTACAAATCAGGCCCATAATGTTTTTTGCACACATATGGGGAAGTTGTATTAGTTTATTTAAGCTTAAATGGTTATTCATAGCAACTATGTTCATATCATATAAAATAAAAGGTTTATGTTCGGAAGTTACACATAAGTGTGTGAGGGCTGTTTCTGTCGGCTCATTCAGACCTGTACGCCTCTTCAACTCAGGCCCTTTATTACAACTGTTTTCATTTATCCTTATTAATTTCTTTAAGTACTTTATTGGGAGTTTAGTAAAATTAGGTTTGATAAAATATGGGATAGACTTATGGACGCTACTGTGACACTACAACCCCCAGCGTGCCCTCTGTGAGGTCCTTAAATCAAGTCTGAGCTCCACAGACCATCTCTGGTACTAGGGAGTCAACTATGTTTAGTTAAATATATAAGGGAACGTACATTTCTAAAACACCGATTAAAGCCTCTCTTAGTAAGTCAATATCAAACATAATAAGTACACTCTGATCAAATTCAGAAAACATGGACCGATAGGGATTGTAGTGCTCTGAACAGACAGTGCGTCATGTGACCGATGTGGGTGCACACAAAGAGACGGATTCATCACAATCACTCTGTGCATCCCCAGATCCGGGACATACAGGAGCATATGCAGCCCTATCAGCGACATACTAGAATGCAAAGGTCACTTACTACAGCCTATGATTTTGGGGAGCGAACGGAGCGATCAGCCCTAGTCAATTTACAGTAAGGTTGTGCCAAACTCAGGCGCATGCAGTCATTTTCTCTTGTTGTCATATTACCACCTCACCCAGCTATGCTACCCCCTCTTCCTGTCATACTACCCCCTCTTCTTGTCATACTACCCCCTCTTCCTTTCATACTACCCCCTCTTCCTGTCATACTACCACCTTTTCCTGTCATACTACCCCCTCTTCCTGTCATACTACCACCTTTTCCTGTCATACTACCCCCTCTTCCTGTCATACTACCCCCTCTTCCTATAATACTACCCCCTCTTCTTGTCATACTACCCCCTCTTCCTATAATACTACCCCCTCTTCCTGTCATACTACCCCCTCTTCCTATAATACTACCCCCTCTTCTTGTCATACTACCCCCTCTTCCTGTCATACTACCCCCTCTTCCTGTCATACTACCCCCTCTTCCTATAATACTACCCCCTCTTCCTGTCATACTACCCCCTCTTCCTGTCATATTACCCCCTCTTCCTGTCATAGTACCACCTCTTCCTGTCATACTACCCCCTCTTCCTATAATCCTACCCCCTCTTCTTGTCATACTACCCCCTCTTCCTGTCATACTACCCCCTCTTCCTATAATACTACCCCCTCTTCCTGTCATACTACCCCCTCTTCCTGTCATATTACCCCCTCTTCCTGTCATACTACCACCTCTTCCTGTCATACTACCCCCTCTTCCTATAATCCTACCCCCTCTTCTTGTCATACTACCCCCTCTTCCTGTCATACTACCCCCTCTTCCTATAATACTACCCCCTCTTCCTATAATACTACCCCCTCTTCTTGTCATACTACCCCCTCTTCCTGTCATACTACCCCCTCTTCCTATAATACTACCCCCTCTTCCTGTCATACTACCCCCTCTTCCTGTCATACTACCCCCTCTTCCTATAATACTACCACCTCTTCCTGTCATACTACCCCCTCTTCCTATAATACTACCCCCACTTCCTATAATACAACCCCCTCTTCTTGTCATACTACCCCCTCTAGCTGTCATACTACCCCCTCTTCCTATAATACTACCCCCTCTTCCTGTCATACTACCCCCTCTTCCTGTCATACTACCCCCTCTTCCTATAATACTACCCCCTCTTCTTAGAAAGATATATACCACCGCACTAAGTACTAATTTACATAACCAGACTAATGTTAAATTGCTTGATTAGTAATATTATATGGCTGGATTGGTGCACCTCTACATGTAAAACATTAGGATTAAGGACACATGTGATATAGGAAAACATGCCTAATGGGGCACTCTGTAATGATCATTTTATTTAAAATATACTTTTTATTAGTGTAGTCTAAAATATATTGTTCCCAAAATAAGCCTAAATATAGTAGGCAGCGAAATATTAAAAAGAAAAAAATAATGAAAATTAAAGAATTAAAATAAAGATGTTAATAAACTGGCAAATTGTGCCAAGCCTGCTGTGTGTTTTCTATTTTTGGATATATTCCGTTGGTTACCAATTCTCACGTGTTAACCAAGTGTGTCAGTGTATAAATTAGGATTATTTATTAGCAAGGTTTATGTTCATCACCTTTGCCATTATTTATAATGTATTGTTACATGTATCAAGACATACAATTATACTATCAATGTCATTGTGTATGATAAATATTGATGAATAAATATTGATACATGTAACAATACATTATAAATAAGGGCAAAGGTGATGAACATAAATACTACCCCCTCTTCCTGTCATACTACCCACTCTTCCTATAATTCTACCCCCTCTTTCTGTCATATTACCCCCTCTTCCTGTCATATTACCCCCTCTTCCTGTCATATTACCCCCTCTCCCTATAATACTTGCACCTCTCCCTATAATACTACCCCCTCTTGCTAACATGGTGGGTGAATACAAACTGTAATTAACACATAATTTGTTATCGCACAGGCAACAAACTCATCTTTCCATGTTATGCTCATAGGGGTCATTATCATGTTGGTGCTGAGGCAGTTGCCATAGTTTCAAGGTCTCATAATGGCCCATGTACCTCTTTCTAGAGATTCTTCTTTTCCACCTATGCCCTAAATACTCTCCTGCTGCATTCAGAATCTTCTTGTTGTCATTTCAGCTTTATAGTTCTATTGTAACATGTGATGCCTGTTTGTTTCCTGGAATGCTTAGAAACATTTAATAAAAAAAAAAAAAGATGTTTGTGAAACAAAAAGAAACATAAAGAGTATTTTGGCTTATTCTCCTATTTAGGGAACGCGTAGCTGTCAATTGTTTCTCATAGTGCACTTCAGTGTAAAGCTCGCAAACTGATTTGCAGAACTATTAAACAAATAATTGCCCATAAAAATAAACACTGAACATTTCAGTATTTTCTTTCTTTTTTTTTTATAAATCAAGTGAGAGCCGGGAACAATATCAGCATTACCTAGAGACTAAACCTTGTCACCATTACAGAGTAGGAGAGGCACTGCATCTGATCACATGATGCTGGCGCTGCAGCTACCAGTCACTGGAATCAGGGCGCTGCAATCATCTCATCACCGGGCCGAGCGCCCCTGTCTTATCTGTTACCTTCTGCAGCGTCATGTGATCATCTCCTGCTCCTCTACCAGCCAGGGGAGTTTGGAGGGGGCTGGAGGGAGACACTGCTAAACCTCTAAGCACAACCATTGCACACTGGTCATGGTTCATTGGTACTACACTGATGTTCTGCGAAGATACATGCGCTTTTTTAGACGAACAGGGGTGCGCTCCTCTGCAGGTGCTGCCCCAGGGTCCTCGCACCCCTCTGCATGTTTGTATTACACAGTATTGTTTTATCACTGTTTGTTCCCTATTGTAAAGCGCTACGGAATCTGCTGGCGCTATATAAATAAATGATGATGATGTCTAAAGGCGAGATGACTCAACTCCTAATATACTCTGTGCTGCTGGTTGACCGGGCTCCTCCTCCATTGCCCTCCTCACATTATGTCACTGTCCCTGTCACATGCATCCTCTGTCCTCACTAACACATCACTCATCTCCTGATATACTCTGTGCTGCTGGGGGACCCTGCTCCTTCCACTATATAACTCCCAGTCTGTGGCTTCCTGCTGCCTCCATTCCGCTCCTCACATCATGTCACTGCCCCTGTGACATGCAGCCCTGTCCTCACTAACACATCACTTATCTCCTGATGTACTCTGTGCTGCTGGGGACCCTGCTCCTTCCACTATATAACTCCCAGTCTGTGGCTTCCTGCTGCCTCCATTCCGCTCCTCACATCATGTCACTGCCCCTGTGACATGCAGCCCTGTCCTCACTAACACATCACTCATCTCCTGATGTACTCTGTGCTGCTGGGGACCCTGCTCCTTCCACTATATAACTCCCAGTCTGTGGCTTCCTGCTGCCTCCATTCCGCTCCTCACATCATGTCACTGCCCCTGTCACATGCAGCCCTGTCCTCACTAACACATCACTCATCTCCTGATGTACTCTGTGCTGCTGGGGGACCCTGCTCCTTCCACTATATAACTGTCTGTGGCTTCCTGCAGCCTCTATTCCCTCCTCACATCGTGTCACTGCCCCTGTGACATGCAGACCTGTCCTCACTAATACATCACTCATCTCCTGATATACTCTGTGCTGCTGGTGGACCCTGCTCCTTCCACTGTATAACTCTCAGTCTCTGGTTTCCTGCTTCCTGTCCTCACTGACATAATCACACAAGTGGACAGGTTACTGCTTCCCACAAGATCTACACGTGTCTGCTGAAGTAATCTGTACTGCTGTGAGCATTCTGAATTAATACAGGTTTTTCCCAACCCACTTCCAAACTGGAGACCCCTCTCACCACATCATTCCTGGAGTTTTCTTATACAGGAGAGAGCCTCTACGCCTCATACCAAGTCAGCTCTCCTCAAAGTGCTCCAGTTGATGCCACTGACGTCTAATATTTTGTCTGAACGTGTCAACACATGACCTGGCAGTAAATAAATAAAATAGCAAAAGAAAACACTTTTGGCTGTTGCCATGGAAATGTACCACATTTTTTGTCAAAGTACTCTTAATACATATACGTTTTAAAATAAATGTATAGGTATATTTGTGTGGTAGCACATGAATGCAATAACTGGCAGAACCATTGTTAAATGCTTTCTTGGATGTTTCAACCCTTCACAGCAATCTAACCACCATCATCCATTCGCACTCTCCCATTAGTGTTACTTTGTGGATTCTAAGCTTGATATCTGACACAGGCAGGGCCCGATCAAGGGTACCAGCCGCCCTAGGCTATTACCACCGCAGCGCCACCCCCCTCCCCCCCCCCTCGCTGCTAGCTGCCTGTCAGGACGGCCACGAGCGCTTCTTACTATGGTCACGTGAGATGCGGAAGTCCTGATCTCACGTGACCACAGTAAGAAGCTTCCGCGGCCGTCCTGACAGGCAGCTAGCAGCGATCGCTGCCAGACTGCCTGTCATGTAGTAGTGACAGTCGGGCCGCCCCCTTTACAGCAGGGGCGATTCCGATGATGCAGGCCCGGCGCTGCCTAAATAAATAAAAAAAAAGGCAGTGAAAAAAAATGAATCTCCGTGATGCTGCGCCCCCCGGGCTCCAGCGCCCCAGGCTGCAGCCTGGTCAGCCTATTGGCTGATCAGGCCCTGGACACAGGGGCAGATTTAATTAAGTCTTAAGATCGCGGATACGCGATGCCACTAACAATACATTACCGCAACATCGCGGATTTCCGTGCACACCCCTATTCACAATGAAGGCAGCAATTTTTTGGTCTGAAATAATATTTACGACATTGACAACGCAGCAGTTCACTATGAACCAATGAAAAAGTGTTTCAACTATAGCTATAGCTAAAAATGAACCTCAATAAGTGAAATACATACAGCACAATATCATTACAACAGGGCTGTTACAATATTTGATAGGCCATACGGCGCAAACTTTCATTTAATGATCAAAGCTATTTCTTCTTCACATATATCGGCACTTATGCATCGATGGCAGTCGTTTAACCTCGGCTATATTTGATTTTCATTTATTTAAATAACAATTGGCCTTCTCCAAGCTGCAGAGCAACAGTGAGCGGAAGCATTACAAAGTGCTACAGCTCAGCACTCTTCTGCTGCAAATTTAATAACCCGTTCATCAGTTAAAAAAAAAAAAAAAAATATATATATTGGCAACCAAATCAATGGCTGGTTTAAAAGGCCACAGCAGGAACTTAATACTTACACAGATTATCTCTGAAACCCGATACCGCGTTACTGCTGAACACGCAGAAAAGGGCTGCGCAGGTACAGCATCCATTGTCCTCCGTGATACAACTGTCTCACATTCTAAATGACTTCCTCAAGGTATTGAATAGAACAATGAAAGGAGACTCGTTTTAAAGTTCATTTTTAGATTTATTTCTTACTACAGAATATACGACTCAGATAGTAGAATGAAAAAAAAAAAAAAAAGAAAGTCGGCAAGAAAATTAAATAATCCTATGGTGGTTTAGCTTCCCGAATGGCTTTCCCATATAATGCAGCCTCCCGCTGTGCCTCGCGGAGCCCTCAGGCTGTCTAACAAAATCAAAGTGACTTGAACATGGAGCTGTTTACCAGATTCATGCCGGTACCTTTCACGGAACACCTGGCATGCCAGGCGGGGGTGAAGACAAAAAAGAAACTGAAAGAAAATCAGCCATGCAATTAATTCAATTTGTGATGACATTGTCTAAGGCAGGCTGAGGCAGCTCTTGTCTCTCCGGGTGCCGTGGAACTACAAATCCCAACGTGCTTAGAGCCCCAGGCTGCTGACCTCTGGTATAAGGTGGCTGTGGAGCATGCTGGGACTTGTAGTTTCCACAGCAGCTGTAGAGCCACAGGATGCCGACCCTCGATATAATGTTACTTTCGGGGTCTTCTGTGACTTCTAATTGCACAACAGCTGGATAGTACCGGGTTCCTGACCTTTGGCATAAGGTTTCGGCAGGGCATGTTGAGACTTTTAGCTTCTCAACAAAACTAGAGGCACACAATTGGCGTTATATATATGTATTGTTGCTTTTGGGTACAGTAAGTGACCACATAAGATCTCATATATACTGCATAGTTGCCTACTCTCCCGGAATGACCGGGAGACTCCCGAATTTTTGGGAGTTCTCCCAGACTCCTGAGAGAGCAGGCAAAAATCCCAGATCCAGCTGTCGCGGTTGTTTAAGATGGTGGTGGCGGAGCTAAACGCGCCATCGTGGCCCTGCCCCCTACTGCGATCGGTTCAAATTGCCTAAGATTGATAGGGGCGAAGCCTAACGGCACACAATGCGTGGCCACGCCCCCTCGACGGACCCCCACTACCGGACAGCTGCCTTCAAAAGTAGGCAAGTATGATATACTGAAGTCAACTCCATGCATTATATTAGCGTTTGTACGGCTACCACAGCGAAGTAATGTAGGCGAATAGTGGTTTACAATGGTCCCATTATAAATGGAATAGTATTTACCCAAATTGTCTCCAGTTTGGGGTCCTGGTTGAGGTTTAAAAATGCTCCAAGATATTGTTAATATGTCATGATATTTGACGACTAGAAATAACAGGTATTTCAACTTAATTTTCTACAGTTATATTCGTTCTTCATCCTCCTGACCCAAGTGATCTCCAAATAATAACGATGAACTGTGTTAACCATCAGTTCTGCAAGTTATCATGACCTGAGCGTTCCACCGTCATTATATCCTGGTGTCACCCACATGTTCATCTCTGTCATGGAGGTGTCTACTGCCCACCCAGCTCCACAGACTGGGGCATTAATACCCCGACAAAGTTCAAGTTTACCGTAGTAATGCTTCGGTATTAATCGGACACCATCTGACTGGATTAATGGTCCGAGAAGAAGGAAAGAGGTAGAAGTGAAGAATATTTCTTTAGCACTTTGTATTGTTCTCCAAGCTTCAGGCATGTTTTGTCTCAGAATTGGTATTTTCACAAAAGCTGTAAAAGGGAGCCCTGGAATGAGTAGCTGTGTGTTGGGAGGAATAGCTACTAGTTAGGGCTACAATTTTTGGCTTTCTCTGATTCAATTACTTTTCGTTTTATATATTTTTTAAACATTTTATTCTATTTTTTATTATTTTATTTATTTATTTGACAAATTTGTAACTGGAAGCCAAAGCTCAGGATTCCTGTTCCAGTGCACATGTGCAGACGAAATAAAGACTGGTTACAGAAGAGGTAAGAGTCCTCTGGTAAATGGCGGCATGAGAAGAAAATCTTCCACATTGCCGGGGTTTGATGTGGACCTCTAAGTTTGGACTAAATACTGAAAGGTAATAGGTTTCTTTTTCTGATTTTGTTTTGATTATAACCTTGCTACATGGAGGGGCCCTTAGAATGCCACGGAAGCCATAGTGTGAGAGCGATTAGAGCCACTTTGAAGTCAGATTCATATTACAGAGGCTGGAACTGAAAACAGGGCGAGGTAGGTCCATCAGCAGTCCAGGGGCTCTGAATGGTGAGATGTGATAGAATCGGGCGTGAGCCGGATTAGGTGCACTGGTCATTAAATGGGCACAAAGGGCTGAGAAAGTCCTTAACGAGCTTCCGACAGGCAGACAGACAAACCTTGCCAGAATCCAGAAGATGTTGGTAGCAACGAGATGGGTTACAGCCAGAAGATCAATGGTGGCAACTAGGAAGAGGAGGGGACCGGTTTAAAGTATTTGGTAACTCAACCCATCACTTTATGCGGAATTATTCTTTAATTTGATACTGTAAATGAGAATAACTATGTGACTTTGATTATTTGATTTAATTTTCATTATAATCCGTGTTATAAGTCTTTCTCTCCTCCCTGGTCATTGAGTTCCTTCTGAAATCCTTATACCTGACACTCATCATCGCTCATCATCGCTCATCATCGAGTCATTTCTAGTTTCACAATTAATGACCACATTTTCTCTCAGCAACCTCACACACACCGGATCTTCTAAGAGCAGCCTCTGACCAAAGGTCTTGAAAAAGATTGCAGAGGTTATGAGGATGACATAGAGAATTTGATTAAATGCCATTTAAAAATATAATCAATTTCACTTTGCCAAGACATTATTTAAAGCGTTGTGATATTTTTGATCTACTGAAAAGCTCAGCAGAAGTGGTATATCAGTGGTGGCATTCACCTTGGAGCAGACCAAATACAAGTGGTCAGATGATGGATTGCAATTGCTTAACCGCAGAGCTTACAATCAACACATTAGTTGTGTTTGGCATAGTATTGCTAATCACAAGAAATTATGGGTGTTGGTCATAGGTTTATTCTAAATGTCAAAATATAATGATTTAATGTATTTTCTCCACCTCCTGGCATGAATCTCAATACCTATGTATGAAAATAAATAACACCATGGAAGACTTTAAATGCGGGGGGAACCTAAATCTCATGTGTCCTAATTAGTGTCAAACACAATGAATTTGATGATACATGGAATGCTGGAATAATGGATAATGTTCATTGCATATATATTTGCAGAGAATGAAGAAAAGTTGTTTGTGATACAGTATTAGTATTGATAAAAGCAGGACATAAGTTGGGCCTGTGACTTTTGTTCCACAACCTTTCCAAATCTGTTTGCCAGGCATTTCTCATCATGACTCTGTGCTGTTGGGGGACCCTGCTCTTTAAGCCATATAACTCAGTCTGTGGCTTCCTGCTGCTTCCATACCTCTCACAGGCAGTGATGGTCTCCCAGTGTAGCGCTGTGGGACCTCTCTGGTCCGGACCTGCTAGAAATGTGCAAAGAGATAGTGGTGGAGAGAGAATGCCTCCTACTCTGAGGGAGGGAATGATTCCAATCCTGTACAAACACAAGGAGGAGGCCCATCGCTCTCCTCAATGTGGACTACATGATTCTCGCCAAGGAACTAGCCAACAGGCTGAAGGGTGTAATAGGACAGATAGGTCATCCAGATCAGATTTGCAGCATTCCTGGTCGCAGGATAGCAGATAGACTTGCGCTGCTGAGTTACACAGTCCATTACATCAAGGATCCCTAAGCACATATGGTCCTGGTCAGTCTTGATCAGGAGATGGCCTTTCCTCATGTTTCTCATGATTTTATGAGTAGGGCGTTGGGTAGGTTTGGTTTGGGATGTTCAAATTTTAAACTGATGTACCTTGATATTTACAGGTCAGTGTTGGTGAACGGCTGGAAGACTGACCCTTTTTTTGTTATGTATGGTATAAGACAAGGCCCTCTTTTACCTCTCCTTTTTGTTTGTTGTATAGAGCTCTTTGTGAGGCATCACAGCACCAGACAAACAAGTGGCCAAATGTCAACTGTTGGAAGTCAGATGTGATGCTCTTCGGTACAGTAGCATCTGTCATCCCCCGCCGCATTCCCCTTCACAATCAAGTCAGATTTTGTCAAGATTCTGGGTGTTTGGTGGATAGAAGGCGGCCCTGAAGTGTTTGGAAGAAAGACTGTCAACTGTGAGACAGAAATCCAGTTTCTGGAGCCTGAGAGACCTCACCATCGAAGGGAAAGCACATGTGCTGTGCAACAAGATTCATACCATTCTGCAGTACACGGCCCAAGCTTGGCCACCTCTTGCTGTAATCTGCAAGACCATTACAAGGACAGTCTTCCACTTCATCTGGGGCTCCAAAATGAACATAGTTATGCACAAGAAGCCCCTGCAAAGGCGTGAAAGGGATACCTGATAATCCCACCATGCTGCGAGCCTTCTTTGTCTGTAGCTGCATCTGCAGGTCTCTTATTGAAAAGAACAGTTGCTCTGCTGGGAAGTCCATGTCTTGCTTTTTCCTGCTGCTTCTTTGGAGGGTCCTTGGCTGGGACAAGTGGGACAGCTCCTTCATCTACAACTGTACTACACTTTGGTTCTACCTGGATGTTGTACTTTTTGTGAGGGAGCACCATCTGGAGGGACTTAATCCAGACTTGTGGAAGCTATTCAGAGCTAAGGACGTTATGGAGTCTGACTTGCATGGATGGCTATTCACGGAGGCCTGCCTCTCAGGACAATCATGCACTCCCGGAACCTGTGCAGATATGTCCACTGCCCCTTCTACATAACCAGAAGGGAAACAGCACAGCATATTTTTTGGGACTGCCCAAATACTTAAGGACAGTGTGCCCAGAAATTGCCTTTCATGCCATTCGGTACTTTATGGATTATTTCCTGGGGCCCAGACTATTGGGGCAATCCAGGAGGCCTGGCGCCTTATGAACTGCTTTAAGGACACTATTTGGATTGCCAGGAATCGCCTCATTTTGAAAAGGGAAAATATGACCATCCAGGACTGTCGAAGGCTGATTCACAGCCTGCTAAGAGACTAAAACACCACTGACAGTCCTGAGGAAGAGGAAGAAACATGATTTTGTCTCCTTCTTCCCCTTCTTCCCCATGTGTATGATTTTTTCAAAAAAACTTTGGGTCTGTGACTCCCCCTCCTTTAACCCCCCTTCATCCCATTCCCCCATCACTGTTTGAAGTTTTGTTGATGTTTTGCCAATTTATTCACCCTCCTCTTATATGTGTCCACTGCCCCCATTCTGATATGATTGGGAACAGCTGGCTGAGGGGTCCCAGGTGAAGGCTCTGTGGGCCGCCTGTTGCCCACTGCTGACCTAAAGCAACCATTGTTTCGATGAAACTAGATACGTTTGACACTAATACTAGCAGGATATAGAGCTGAGAGTACGACTCAGAAGATCATGATAGCGGGATGATACTTCAATAAGATCCTGGTGGGGTAGAGATGCAGAATGCAATACCTAAGTTGACCAGGAGCGCGACAGCGGAGGCAGATAGTGTACCAATAAATCACTTTGGTGTAATAGATGTGCAGGCTGCAATACCAAAAATGACCAGCATTGAGGTGGTGATGTAGAGCAACACCAGAAGATCAAGCACGGTATAAGTAGGCAAAACAGAAACAATAGGACAATCAGTAGCTGCAGCAAGTTATGCTCCGGAAGTGCAGGAGTGAGCTATACAACCAGAAGACAGTTCAGGGGGAACAATAAGTACTAGTTGAGTAGTTGGCAGACTACTGCAGAAAAGGTCCAACACCCAGAAAACAGAAAAACCATGGGGTAAATGTATCAAGCTGAGAGTTTTCCAGCGGGTTTGAAAAGTGGAGATGTTGCTTATAGCAACCAATCAGATTCTAGCTATCATTTTGTAGAATGTACTAAATATTGATAGCTAGAATCTTATTGGCTTTTCAAACCCGCCGGAAAACTCTAAGCTTGATACATTTACCCCCATGTGTCTGCAATCACAACATAACATGCAACAAAAGATAATCAATAGATGCATAACAATAGGTACTCAGAAGCAGCTACCTGCTCTTCCAAACATCATGGACGACAATTTGTGTCAGTACAGACGACAGCAAAAAGTGAACTGGACGGCCTTAGTGGACATATAGGAATATCTGACCGCACTGACTTCTGTATAGCTGACCTGAAGGACTTGCGGTAAATTGCTCTCTCCGTAGAGTATCAAGTTATTGAGGCTCCTTTATTGTATGGACCTGAGAGAGGGGTTTTGAGAGAGTTATCATCCCGTCATTGTCTAGTCTCAGAACTTCAGTCTCAGCCTGTCTATTAAGCATCAGACAGCTGCCCTATAAACACTGGCTGGAATAACTCTGCTCTTCAAAGCCTCGGCTTCCAAACAAACCCTTTCCTTGACGAATTTCATTTCACAACTTGCCTCTTTTGAACTCGGATGCCACCCACTGTGAGCACTTTTGATGTGTTAAATAAAATCTTTCATCAAAATATTTTTGAAATGTTGTGTAAAATTAAACAGAATTCAACCTTGCAATGCAATTATCTTGGGTCTGATGATATTTAGTGTTGATTTTCTATGCTCCATTGGCCTGCTAGGTGCAGCTCGTACTGTTTTCTTGTGTCCACGGGCTTTTCTGTATTCACTACAATTAATCTTGTGTACAGTGCGTGCGTTCTTCGCGGGATCAATGATCCCTACTTTTAGGTGCGCTCAAGCTGGATTTGCCGTGCATGGGACGCACATTATTACATCAAAATCAGAAGCCTGTAAAATATATCATGGGACCCGACAAATATATTCCCCGACAGCTTCTGTTTAAATTGACGATGGAAGTAAACTATGCCATAACCTATTTAACTTCCAAAATATTATGGAAATGCAACTACAAAGGGGGAAATCAAATGAACAGAAGTATCTAATGGGCAATTTTATTGCTATTGGAGACCTTTTCAATACATTATAATTAATAAACAACTGAAACGCTAATAAAACAGCTTTGTCTTTAACATCTGAGCGGTTTAACTTCCTGTACTGCTGCCTTAATATTCGTTTTCTTATTTAATAACATTGTTTCATTCTACAGTTTAAATAATAGGACATTTCTGTAGTGAATAGAAACTAAACGATGGAAACCTAGCAACGCGATAAACAGAGAAATACATCCTGGTAAAATTGTATAGTACAAACATAATGGCAGAGCAAAGTATAACTAGCTATGTAAGAAGAGGTAATATTATCCTCAAAGGTGTTATTGGAGAGATAATGATGGATATGAAGGCACAGGGGTCTGGGATGTCAATCAGAGATAAATCTTATGGAGGGTATGTGCTAAAACAAGCCCATGGGAGTGAGATCAAAGAGAGTTTACAACAGGTTAACGTGTCTTCCTTCTAAAGTATGATGACCGATAGCTAAAAAAACAACACAATGATAAAAACATGACTAAAAGATTATACTTACTATATCAACTGCCTGCAAATGATTGCTACTGGCTCTGGTACATGGAAAGTGCAATAGGCAGCGAAGGAACTACAGGGGCCATCATGAGGCCTGGAGGGGGTCTGCCAATGCTGGATAGCCCCCCAGTGGTTCCTCTGCACCTCCCACCCCAAGGCCACGCTCTGCGTTTTGGAGGCCTTTTCTGAGCAGCACAAGAGCCGCAACTCACTGAGTCCACCTGCTGTAGCCTGAGAGGTCAAGAGCAGCATTGCTGAACCCCTGCCGAAATTATGCTACGTGGCCTGGTGATGTCACGCCTCTGACGCACTGTACGGGGGAGCACAGCCCATGCTTTTCAAATTGCAACATGCTGACAAGACAAGCAGAGCAGGATTGATATCATTGGAGCCAGGTGGGTCCACAACTCTTGGTGCCCACCAAATCTGCTCCATCCTATCATTTACACAGAACATTCTGTAGCATCACCGGGCCTGTAATAAAGAGGCACCGTACCCACCTTCTTTCCTCACTTCATGTTTCCATACCTCCAAACATGTCTGTCTGCCCGGCACCGGGACAGGGGTGGTGGCCATATTGCAAAGGGGCCGTGGCCACACCCTCAGAGGTCTGAAGCGCTAGGCTGCCCATTACATACCCCCCTCACCCCATCATTCCCACCCGCTGACAAACATGTCTCCGGGTGGGACAGCGGAACAGAGTCCTAAAATTGGGACTGTCCCGTTGAAATCGGGACAGTTGGGAGGTATTTGTTTCTAGTAAGAAAATCTCCCAGTTGATGCCTTGCCAAGGCACATGCTCAGATCACAAAGCCAGCTAAAAATCAACAAATAAAAATTGTAAAGCGCTACGGAATTTGCTGGTGCTACATAAATAAATGTTGATGATAATAATCACTTTAATATTTTTCCCCATCACCAAGAAGCATAATGACCTTAATGTCCACCATGCATGAGATGTGACTTGCAGGGAGCAAAGCTTCTCCGCTATCCAGATAGCCGCATAGGGTTTGTAAAACACTTTATTAGTAACATAATATAATATAATATATATATATATATAATATAACCCGCAGTTTAGTAAATATAACCCCTGGACCCAGAATACAAAGGAAGAAATTTTAGTGACGATAGAGCTTGCTACTGATTTTCCCTTTATTTCAAAACAAGCATCACACTTAAGACTTATTTCTGGAAAGGAACTTTGAAATGTTGTTGTGTCTTCAGGTGATTGGCCAGGAAGGCAGCCTTGTGGGTAAATTTATCAAGCTGTGGTTTTGAAACAAATGGACATGTTGCCTATAGCAACCAATCAGATTCTACTTATCATTTATTTTGTACATTCTACATTATGACATCTAGAATCTGATTGGTTGCTATAGGCAACATCTCCATTTTTTTTCAAACCCACAGCTTGATAAATGTATCCCTTGGACTCTGCTTAACCCTCCTAGAACTTGGTGACAAGATGCACGATGCAGCCTCTGCCGCCTTCTGCTTCTTGTCTGCGCCGTCTTTTGCAGCACGTGAAATAAACTGGTCTATAATTAGAAATACCCACAAGAAAGCAAGACGTAGATTATCGTGTGAAAGATTCTACAGGCTTATCTCAGTACGAGCAAACTTCCAGTTCTTAGAAGTTCATGAAGACAATGATAATGAAGAATCAGAATCCGCTGATCGTGATAGCGCAGAATATCAGCCGGATCTGTTTGTGAGCATCGTTTTACTGAGTAGAATTAGGTTTAGTTTTCAAGGTCTCAGCATTTTAATGGTATACTTTGCATTTGTTTTGTTTCAATAAAAGCTGTAAGAAAACCTGTGTAAATAGAGCAGAGAAGGGGTTAGCGCTAGAAGTGCTTTCATATTTCCCAGATTTCCTGGGATACACAACACTTTTCTATGTGTAACTAACACTGGAGATTCCCTGTAGGACATCACCTATTTGCAAGACGTTCTTTGTTACTTGTGAAACAATGCGAGGTACAATGTGTACTACTCCATATGGCAGTGACAAGGCATACCAGCTGGGCGCAGTCTCACAATATGGCCTTCTTCCTCATCAATGACATGTGGAATTATCCCTCCCATTAGCATGACATAATCTCAAGACAGAAAACTGACCAACCAAATTATTGTCAGTAAATGCAGTCATGTTATTGGGATATCAGAACAAACATCTGCTATATCCATCTCTGAATCATCCGAGGAGAAGATACCGCAGCGATGAGACAGAGAAGTCTGAGCAGTTGTCTGTATTATGTATGGCAATGACCTTGACAAGGCAGAGGTTAGCGAGGCCAGAGAGTCCCTCTAGAACATTGGGGCAATAGTCCCGGCCGATCAGAAGCATTTGTGATGGCTGGAACCAGATACTCCGGGGAACTGGTGGGAAAAGAAATAGACTGCACCATGTTTCAGCTCTTTACAACAAGGATGTACATGAAATTTCATAGTAGATGGAATGAAGCCCCTCATGTGCTTATTAAAAACACACAGAAATATTTATAGTTAAACCATAGATGGACAAATCTTGGTGCCCATGAATAACTAAAAAATGTGCCCTGGTAAGCAGCGCATAGCACCATTATCTGCTAAGAACCATTACAGTGCCCTGGATCAGTGTAACATAGCGCTGCGCTATAACAGCAATTACAGAGCACTTCGCCACAAGACAGGCTGGTGCCATAGTATAACAGGGGCATAAGCTGTTTCTATAGTGTTAAAGGGGCACAGAATGGTGCCATAGTGTGAGTGGGGCACAGAATGGTGCCATAGTGTGAATGGGGCACAGAATGGTGCCATAGTGTGAATGGGGCACAGAATGGTGCCATAGTGTGAATGGGACACAGAATGGTGCCATAGCGTGGATGGGGCACAGAATGGTGCCATAGTGTGAATGGGGCACAGAATGGTGCCATAGTGTGGATGGGGCACAGAATGGTGCCATAGTGTGAGTGGGGCACAGAATGGTGTCATAGTGTGGATGGGGCACAGAATGGTGCCATAGTGTGAATGGGGCACAGAATGGTGTCATAGTGTGAATGGGGCACAGAATGGTGCCATAGTGTGAGTGGGGCACAGAATGGTGCCATAGTGTGAATGGGGCACAGAATGGTGCCATAGTGTGAGTGGGGCACAGAATGGTGCCATAGTTTGGATGGGGCACAGAATGGTGCCACAGTGTGAATGGGGCACAGAATGATGCCATAGTGTGAGTGGGGCACAGAATGGTGCCATAGTGTGGATGGGGCACAGAATGGTGCCATAGTGTGAATGGGGCACAGAATGGTGTCATAGTGTGAATGGGGCACAGAATGGTGCCATAGTGTGAGTGGGGCACAGAATGGTGCCATAGTGTGAATGGGGCACAGAATGGTGCCATAGTGTGAGTGGGGCACAGAATGGTGCCATAGTGTGGATGGGGCACAGAATGGTGCCACAGTGTGAATGGGGCACAGAATGTTGCCATAGTGTGAATGGAGCAGAGAATGGTGTCATAGTGTGGATGGGGCACAGAATGGTGCCACAGTGTGAATGGGGCACAGAATGGTGCCACAGTGTGAATGGGGCACAGAATGGTGCCATAGTGTGAATGGAGCAGAGAATGGTGCCATAGTGTGGATGGGGCACAGAATGGTGCCACAGTGTGAATGGGGCACAGAATGGTGCCATAGTGTGAATGGAGCAGAGAATGGTGCCATAGTGTGAATGGGGCACAGAATGATGTCACAATGTGGTTGAGACTTTGTCTTTGTTGAGATATAGTATTTGCAATAACACATATAATTCTATGTAGCATTTTACTCTAACCCTCTCAGGAATCTTTTCTTTCTAGTTTGGAAGGAAATTATATTTCCTTTTTGAATTTTATATCTTTCATGTTTATTATTTTTTTATTTCTAAAAATGCATCAATTGAAAACATTTTACATGTTAACGTTTGACACCGCCACTTATCCGATAAAATCCTCTGCGCCTCTGCGCCTCACGCTGTATTTTGTTTAGCAGGGTAGTTTTAAAATTGCTAAAATCTGCCTTAAGTTATAGGCACCAATAGAGCACTGCGGTGCCAACCACTGCTCTTGGGGTAGTAAAGTTAACGGTTTCTCTTTTAAGTTTACATACCTGTATTTATGCATTTATTTAGAAACGGGCGTATGTGGACGTAAACTTAAACAACTATATCAGACAAATCAATGTGCGGCCAAAACATAGATCTTCTGTTTCCACCTATTGCAGCAATAGGAAATCTATAACCCGGTTTGCTCAGGTGAACTAGAAGGCCTCGGAGTTTCAGTTCTACTTTCAATAGAAAAAAATATCTAAACAATAAATAAAAAAATATTCAATATATTTGACTTCAGAAAAAATGCTTTATTTAAATAATAGTCTTTTTCTGTGCTTACATTCTGCAGTTGCCATACTGGGAGAACCGGTAAAAGTTACAAAATCGCTGCTGGAAGTGTCCTTTGTGTTTGGATAGGCATTGGATGCAATTGCGTAAACTTAATTTTTGCGCATGAGCAAAGCAATTTTACGCACGATACGGCACGCAACGGGACTTACGCCTGAAGATGAATCAAGCCCAATATATATCTACTATATAAATGCCTAGTGGCGTGTGTGGAAAAAAACAAAACAAGCTGCAGCTCCACCTGCTGGGCAGAGTTATACACTGATCTATATATTTCTTGAAGGAGAAGTGACAGTTGGGAGTGGTTGGTGGTTGCCGGGGGTGACAGTGGGGAGTTTTTAACACCTTAAGTAGCTTGATGAAGGATGTGGCGATGAAGATGAAGGATGAGGTGATGGAGAAAAATGATGAGGTGGTGACATGTGGACAAAACCACGTTAAAAAAGGGCGCTTGCGTTGGGAAGTAACGCTCTTCCCCTGAGGAGGCCTGGGGGCCCAAATGCATGACAAGAACCTTTTTAACACCTTAAGTAGCTTGATTTGACTAGAATGCATGAGTATCATGCACGGGTTAACTTGTATATATATATATATATATATATATATATATATATTTATTTATATATATATATATATATATATATATATATATATAGGCATAATATCCTTCATGTAGGATAAACCATTAATACAAGCCCTCCTTACAAAGATCTCACCTTACTTTGCTTTTTCCTGATTTCACTGATCACAACTCAAAACTGGTCGGTTGTGATGTAGTTTCTTATATTAATACAGATATATAGACGACGCCTCCAGAATTGCGTAGTTTGCCTTTGGAGAGTGACATTGCATGAAACATCCAAACACAGGGAATTGTGTCATCGCTTCTTTTTATATAGCGCTAATCATATTATACGGCTCTGTACAGAGAACTCACTCACATCAGTCCCTGCCCCATTGGAGCTTACAGTCTAAATTCCCTAACATACACACACAAACACACACACACAAACACACACACACACACAAGGGTCCATTGTTGTCAGACCTATCAGTATGTTTTTGGACTATAGAAGGAAACAGGAGCGCTTAGAGATAACCCATACAATCAGGATGTCTTCGTAGGATCCAATATTTCTAGGTCAATAAAACTGTAACAATTTTAAACCAACATTAATAAAGCAATATATTCGTGCAGCATGCCATACACAGGAATATCCTCAGTAATGTTCTCAGTACGGTAATATAACTGTACGAATCAATACTGTTATAGCCTCAGATCAATATGTACACTTATCTTTATCATCTGTAGTGTTACTTACCTATAGTTTGGTTGGTTATTCGTTTGCAGCCAACATATATTGGTAGCAATGTCAATAACACAGCTGTACGCACGTCCCAGTGTCTGTGTGACAACAATATTTACAACCAATTTACATACGATGAGAAAAAAAATATTTCTTGAATTTGTCGCAGGATTTGTAGCTCAATGAGTTTTTATGTGCGAATGATAGAATATTGTCACATGATCTGGTACCCCCAGGGGCCAGCTCTTAGGGTGGTTCCAACTGTCTATAAACCCCCCTATACTTGAATCACGACAGTACTGTGATACCTGCAGTCTAAACCCCATTTTTGTGGAGTTCTGAATATGTTTTAATGAACTTTGCCTTCAACAAAATGGCTGCAGTGATTATTCTCACTTTTGGCTGTAACGTTTCTGTGATTTTAGAGAAAAGAAAGATGATTTAAAAGTAAGTTACTTGTGGTATTCTGCAATTTCTAGGCTGCTGACAATGATGTGAAGCACTAGGTGAGTAAGTGTGACACTAATTGGAATGATTTTTTTAATTGGATGTGAGTGGGAGATTAGTATTCATTTTGCTATATTACTTTACAAGGTGTTACATTATATTATTTTGGCAAGATGGTCAAGAATCATTTATTTAAAGGAAATTATTATTAATGTGTTTTTTTAATCTACAGGTTGAATTTTGTCTCATTATTTTCTATTTAAGATTAGTTATTACATTCCTATACATTGTACTTTTCTAATTTTATTATTATTGCAGCAAGTGTTTTTTGATTTTTTTCTGACGTCAAGCATTTTGGGACCCCCCTTTTAGAAATCCTGTGTTTGCCCTGGCACCCTACCCTGTCCCCCTCCCCATTGCGGATCTACATTATCTCTCAGCATCTATGTTTAAGGAGATCCTTTCTCTGTCGCCAATCCCGGAGTGTCATAATGTCTGTCGCAGTAATGGACGCACTCTGAGGACTAGATTTACTAAAGGGCGGTTTGCTCAAACCACCACTTTTTGACTATTTTTCTGGCGGTTTTGAAACCGCCGGATTTACTAAAGCCCAAACCGCCGTTAAAACGTCCAGAATTTACATTTTTCAAAACCACCACTTTACCACTCGCCAACCCGATTTCAACAATGATGAACATACAAACCGCCGGATTTACTAAGCTGGGTTTTCAAAACCGCCGCAAAACCGCCATCTAAACGGCCAAAATGAAAGAGGTGGTTGTGAGAGGTGGGATTGCTCAAACTGCTGCTGTTTGAGCTATTGTGCCATTCAGAACATAAGAGGAAGCACCGTTGACATTTAAATTATTTGGGCAATCATTATGTTTTCATTAAGTGGCAAAATTAATTTAATATTAAATTATGAGGGAATTTTTTTGTTTCATATTTTTTTAAGCGGACACTATTATAGCATTATATTATGTGGGGAATGTGAATATATATTATTAGCTGATTGTTAATGGTGGATATAATTATTTATGTTGCACCATTTGTCATTACATATTGCCCGAATAATATAATAATTAAATAAATGTATCCCTTTAATATAATGAAATTTTTTTCCCCCCTCATAAGTTAATATTAAATTCATTTTACCCCTTAATCAATACATAATGATTGCCCAAATCATTTAAATGTCAATGGTGCTTCCTCCTATGTTTTTCAATGGCAAAATAGTTCAATAAGCACGTTTGAGCAAGCCAGCCATTCTGAAGCAGATATTAAAACTGTCCTGCCCTGTCTGTTGGATGGCGGTTTTGATGGCGGTTTAGACCACCAAACCGCCGGTGATGTGTGGCAGTTTCAAACCGCCACCAAACTCGATTCTTAGTAAATATATAGTAAAATATAGAGAACTGCACTTGTGGAGACAGTCTGACAATGGGCAGGGGCTGAAATATGGCAAATAGATGCTCGTCCAGTAAATACGCCACAGAAGGTGGCTCCCGCCAGCCTCGCTTGGTTGGGGATATGTAGATGAGTCTGGTCGGGGACACGGAAAGAGTGATGGCTGGGGTAACTTATGAGGGTATATTTTGTTGGTGCCTCTTAAGTACACAAATAAATTGCTCAGAGATGACAGTTCATCTTTAATTGTTGCTAATCCAGATTTAATGGGTCATGGAGAGTTGGACACAAAGTGCGGTTTGCTACGTATAATACACTTTTTACTCCCGCGCGTGTACACTGGTTACATTTGTGGCAATATGAAGACTGAACCGCATCTAGGGCCTGATTCATTAAGGATCTTAACTGAAGAAACTTCTTATTTCAGTCTCCTGGACAAAACCATGTTACAATGCAAGGGGTGTAAATTAGTATTCTGTTTTGCACATAAGTTAAATACTGACTGTTTTTTCATGTAGTACACAAATATCAACTTTAAATTTCAGTGTACAAATAAGCTATCAAGTATTTGTGTGCTGCATGAAAAAAACAGTCAGTATTTAACTTATGTGCACCCCTTGCATTGTAACATGGTTTTGTCCAGGAGACTGAAATAAGACATTTATTCAGTTAAGATCCTTAATGAATCAAGCCCCTTGTGATTAAGACCCCTCGAGGCTCATTATGATTGAAACGGCGGAAGTGGAAAGGAGGCCGCCTGTTGGAGAAAAATGCGACTTTTTACAGTATAATGGGCATATATTCCACACAAGTTATTCAACTTTTTTTTTTTTTTTTTTAACAAAACTTTAGTTATATTTACAAAGAAAAATGGCAATTTTGACAGACAAATAATCTGGCAAAAGAACATTCCCTACGGCTGAACTTGAATTTCTACAATCGAGGTATTGAAACTGAGCCTAGCTATTTGTGAGTTAGACAGGGAGAATAATATACTAAGATCATCAGGGCCACAGCCCTTCCAGTGGACCAGAAACTGCAGATCTCTCCTGGATCTGCAGGAGTCAGTGATTGATTGAATAATATATTCCTTCTGGCCCTTCTAGCTCTACTGCAGGAGGAAGAACCATCTTCCATCTAGCAAATGGATCCTTCCCCACCAGTTTCAGAAGGGAGATGTGAATCGTGAATCAAACTGATGTAGACACGACATGAATGTGATTTCTGTATTTATATTTTAGGCTTACACCCTCCACCACCTCTGGTTATACTTTCATCACTTATCAGTAACATGAGGTCAGAGCCTATTATGACATCAGAGCAGGTGACATAGTTTCCATGGAGACCATTATGATGAAATGATCATGAGACTGTATATAAAGGACCAGAACCTGCTGCAGTCAGTCAATCAGGATGTCAGTTGGGAGGGTGACGCCGAGGATCACTGATACCAGCGAAGAGAATGAAGATCAGGGTTGCTCAAGTAACTTGTTCTTTTAACAGTTACTGCGTGGGATCCCCTGCTCTCTTCTATGCAGGATTGTGTGAGCCCTATAGGCAAGATCCAATCACATTGTATCCAGTTATGGAGGTAAGTGAAAAGCATTAATTATATCTGTTTAGGCTCCCTTCCCTCTTCTGTATAGATGAATCAGAATGTAAGCCCTAGTGGGCAGGATTCATCTCATTAGATTGTAAGCTCCTTTGAGCAGGGCCCCCTCCCCTGTTTTGTATAGATGAATCAAATTGAAAGCCCTAGTGGGCAGGATTCATCTCATTAGATTGTAAGCTCCATTGAGCAGGGCTCCCTCTCCTGTTCAGGGGCAAACGCAGGATTTTTAAGGGGGGGTTACCCCCCCTTCAAAAAAAAATATAGAGAGAGAGAGCTGCTGCGCATGAGTAGCAGCTCCATTTCGGCGATTCTGAATTTTACAGCAGCCGCGGCGCTGTCAAAGAAGCGTCCGCGGCAGTGCACCGCCGCGGACGCTTCTTTGACAGCGCCGCGGCTGCTGTACAGTACTGTTCGTTCGTGGAGGGGTTTCTGGACAACCAGAAACCCCCCCTGAGTGCGCCCCTGTGTTCTGTGTAAATGAATCAAATTGTAAGCCCTAGTGGGCAGGATTCATCTCATTAGATTGTAAGCTCCTAGGAGCAGGGCACCCTCCCTTTTATTTCTCTACAGAGCTATATATGATCAAGGATGAATATTGATTGCCATACGTGGAGTCAGGAAGGAATTATTTTTCCCTCTTTGAGAAAAATGAAATGTCTCTGAGGGTTTTTTTGCCTTCCTCTGGATCTTTAAGAAGAGTAACTCTGAAGCCAGATCACCGAGAGCTGAAACAGGACCGGAACAATGGACATTATTACCAGAAATACTGGTGAATTTCACCTGTATGGATCAACAAACATTTCAACCTTACACGTTATCTCTGCAGCCCCTTAATGCCCAGAGGGAAGGGCAGTCCTCGCAGCCATGGTTCCCCAGAGGTTTCCTCCACAGGGGGGTTTTTCCTCTCCTGAGCGCTGAAGGATGACTCTTCGTGAGTCCAGGGGTATCCGCTATCATAGTTCTCTTATAGAACAAGTGTGTAAAAGACATAGGACAATGTTCAAACATGTTCCTATTTTATGCAGAATAACAAATGTATGTTTTAATTTGAAATAAAACATCAGAAATATTTCAATTGCATTTCTGAATATTGTTAAATAAAAAAAAATATTTGAAAATAAACTCTGTGTGATTCTTGTTTATATTAAGCTGCACACACTCATACACAATGATCAAATTAGGTATAACTAATTAACTGGTTGGTTATTAATGTAGTTCGGGGAGAATGGGGAGGTGATGACTGTGAGAGGATGGATAGGGTTCCGGCCACACCTTCGGTCCCATCAGAGCCTGATTTTGGATATAGTGACTGGGAGAACAAATAGCTTCCTGCTGGTCTGCATGGTCACCCCCCATAAGCCAAGACAAGGGGGTGCCCATAAGAAGCACACGCACAGGGGCCCTGGAGTCCTATTGAAGGCCCTGAGTACCACGGATACAGACTGCCAGCTGATATACGGAGGAGGTTTGTTTATAACCAATCAGTGGTTCAGCAGGACATGAGCCGTCCCCATGCCGCAATACTCTGTGGTGTTATCTCATGTTAGGAATTCTGGGAAAGTGGTTTATTCTGCAAAATTACCAGATGGAAATAAGAATGGATGGAAGGGTCACATGACTACTAGTTAATCACTATGAATACAGGTAGAGTTAAGGGTTATTTTACCTGGAAAACCATTAACCAGATAATCAAGAAAATCAGAAAGGAAGACTGTAAATAATTGCTGCTATTTGGTGATAATGTCATGCACACAGACATGATCAGAAAGTGTCTCCTTCAGTTACTGTGAGGAGCTCTGCTTCACAACTGTCAGGAGGAGAGGAATGCCAGGGGTAGCAACTAGAAAGTATATTTCATATATATATATATATATATATATATATATATATATAAATATATTCAGTATATTTAAGGCAAAGTGCTTCAAAATATAGAAATAAATCCCTTCTTCAGAAAGCATAGTCCCATGTACTTTGGATAATAGATCCCATAGCGGTAGTGTAATATAATGTAATGGTGATAGGTGATTTCTCAGCCTCTTGGTCACACTATGGGTAATCCCACTCCTACAGGCATTGGCTAATTAATAACAGTAATATATATTTACATAAAACGGTGTGTATGACATGCATTAAAAATACATACATAAATACGTAAAGGTTGTAATGGGACTTTTCCAGAAAAAAAACATCAGCTTAATGTATTGTTAAATAAAATGAAATTCCTAATGTGTGGAATGCTTTAGTATTCTTTAATGTACAAGTCGTTAGACACCTGGGTACAGTGTGGATCTAAGTAAACGCCACTGACCTGAGCGCAGACTCTACGATTTTTCTAGATTTGGTTTTCAGGAGCTGAGAAACTTGTTTCTGATACTTTTAAAAATGGCTTTGTATAGCTTACCATGAAAAGTATAAGTGGATACAACTTCATATGACTGTAACTCTTGTACATCTGAAGTGCAAAACCAAGCAAGACAATTGTCTGAAAAGCGCATTTGCTCTGATAAGTGCAGACTGCAGTTAAACGCCTAGAGATAGTTCACCACAAGACAGTAGGATATCAAGGTATATCTTTACCATTTGTTTTTCGTTGTAAGTTTCAATAAAAAATAAAAAGTTTTTATTTTTTTTAATACTACTTTTTAGTAGTAAGTAGTCTCTAAGACCACTGTATTAATACTAGAGATGGTCACTGACCCCCGTGTTTTGGTTTTGGATTCGGTTTTGGATCTGGATTACCGTCGTGTTTTGGTTTTGGTTTTGGTTTTGCAAAACCGCCATTGCGTGTTTTGGTTTTGGTTTTGGTTTTGTTTGGTTTTGTTTTGCTATTTTGTTGGGAAATACATGTTTTTGTGCCTAAAATAACCCAATTTAGTGCTCCAACTGTTTTAGAGATAAGTAATCTAATTGTTGAGGTAATAAATCATCCAAAAAAACTGTTTAATTCTTCGTTGGTAGGCCTTCATTTATTCTACACACAAAACAGATTGTCTTCCTCTCCATCTATGCATATTGGCAATGCAGCCATCGTCTTTGAATCTATATTACACCCTACACTTATAGTTAAATATGTAAAGAAATGGAAAAAGACAGTTTGCTTTCTGTCTCTATAGGCCCCCTCCACTTTTTTAAAAAAACAAAAAATTCAGCCATTATAGACTGTACAATATTAATTGACATGGAGAAAGCCAGTTTGGTTTCTGTCTCTCTAGGCCCCCCTCCACTTGTATAAAATACCAAAAAATCCAGCCGTTATAGACTGTACAATATTAATTGACATGGAGAAAGCCAGTTTGGTTTCTGTCTCTCTAGGCCCCCCTCCACTTGTATAAAATACTAATAAATTCAGCCGTTATATACTGTACAATATAAATTGAAATGGACAACGGCAGTTTGGTATCTGTCTGCATCAGATCCTCTCTCCACTAGGAGTAAAATAGAAAACTATTCAGCCGTTATATAATCTAGAATATAAATAGAAATTGAGAAAGGCAATTTGGTATCTGTCTGCATCATAATCATCAACATCATCATTAGCGCCCTCGTCGCCTACACAAATCTCCCCCTCATCCTCTTCTAATTCCAAAGTGGCATCCTCAATTTGGGTATCACCGGCTACACTCGGGCTATTAAGGCACACATCAGCAGAATGCTCACGATTAGACATCCCACTGTTGGATGGACTCTCCACAGGGATTGTTGTCATTTGTGAATCAGAGCAAATATTCTCCTGTAATGCCTCACTGTTATCTTGCAGCTCGGCTTTGACGCGTAACAGTAGTTGTGCACCAATTGTAGGCTGGGTAACTTTTTGGGATCTGCCACTAATAGCCAAAGGTGAAGGCCTCATTCTCTCTTTGCCACTGCGTGTGTAGAATGGCATGCTTGCAATTTTTTTTTTATCGTCACTTATCTTTTGCTCAGTTACACTTCTTTTTCGCTTCAATACAGTAAATTTTTTTTGGGTTTTTGTTTTTTGCACTAATTTGAAAACACTCTGTTGTTTGACATCGCCTTGGCCAGATGACGTACTGGGAACACTAACATCAGGACTGGTGACAGAACCTGGTTGCTCATTCAGATCATATGTGGACTGCTTTGAATCCATTCTGAGCGCAAACCACTGGGGAGTGCTAAAAATGATTTAGTAGATTCTGCTGACAGTTATGACTTTTGACAGCCAGAAATATTAATGCACAATTAGGGAGGACACCCCAAAAGCACTGAGGTGTGCTAAAAATTATTTAGTAGATACTGCTGACAGAAATGACTTTTGACAGCCAGAAATATTAATGCACAATTAGGGAGGACATGCCAAAAGCACTGAGGTGTGCTAAAAATTATTGAGTAGATACTGCTGACAGATATGACTTTTGACAGCCAGAAATATTAATGCACAATTAGGGAGGACACCCCAAAAACACTGAGGAGTGCTAAAAATTATTGAGTAGATACTGCTGACAGATATGACTTTTGACAGCCAGAAATATTAATGCACAATTAGAGAGGACACCCCAAAAACACTGAGGAGTGCTTAAAATTATTGAGTAGATACTGCTGACAGATATGACTTTTGACAGCCAGAAATATTAATGCACAATTAGAGAGGACACCCCAAAAACACTGAGGAGTGCTTAAAATTATTGAGTAGATACTGCTGACAGATATGACTTTTGACAGCCAGAAATATTAATGCACAATTAGGGAGGACACCCCAAAAACACTGAGGAGTGCTAAAATTTATTGAGTAGATACTGCTGACAGATATGACTTTTGACAGCCAGAAATATTAATGCACAATTAGAGAGGACACCCCAAAAACACTGAGGAGTGCTAACATTTATTGAGTAGATACTGCTGACAGATATGACTTTTGACAGCCAGAAATATTAATGCACAATTAGAGAGGACACCCCAAAAACACTGAGGAGTGCTAACATTTATTGAGTAGATACTGCTGACAGATATGACTTTTGACAGCCAGAAATATTAATGCACAATTAGAGAGGACACCCCAAAAACACTGAGGAGTGCTAAAAATTATTGAGTAGATACTGCTGACAGATATGACTTTTGACAGCCAGAAATATTAATGCACAATTAGGGAGGACACCCCAAAAACACTGAGGAGTGCTAAAAATTATTGAGTAGATACTGCTGACAGATATGACTTTTGACAGCCAGAAATATTAATGCACAATTAGAGAGGACACCCCAAAAACACTGAGGAGTGCTTAAAATTATTGAGTAGATACTGCTGACAGATATGACTTTTGACAGCCAGAAATATTAATGCACAATTAGAGAGGACACCCCAAAAACACTGAGGAGTGCTTAAAATTATTGAGTAGATACTGCTGACAGATATGACTTTTGACAGCCAGAAATATTAATGCACAATTAGGGAGGACACCCCAAAAACACTGAGGAGTGCTAAAATTTATTGAGTAGATACTGCTGACAGATATGACTTTTGACAGCCAGAAATATTAATGCACAATTAGAGAGGACACCCCAAAAACACTGAGGAGTGCTTAAAATTATTGAGTAGATACTGCTGACAGATATGACTTTTGACAGCCAGAAATATTAATGCACAATTAGAGAGGACACCCCAAAAACACTGAGGAGTGCTAACATTTATTGAGTAGATACTGCTGACAGATATGACTTTTGACAGCCAGAAATATTAATGCACAATTAGAGAGGACACCCCAAAAACACTGAGGAGTGCTAACATTTATTGAGTAGATACTGCTGACAGATATGACTTTTGACAGCCAGAAATATTAATGCACAATTATGGGGGACAACCCAAAAGCGCTGGGGAGTGCCAAATATGAAGAAAAAATAATAAACCTCTATCCTCCTCTCTGCACTAGCGATTTTGGTTAGAGCAATTGCAAGAACAATATTGTATTCTTTCTCTGTCCCTGCTCTAATTAGCCTATGACTACACCCTGCTCTCTCCCTCTGTCAAATGGCGATGGATTGCTGTGGAGGCGTGTATTTATAAAGTTGAAGTATCGCGAGAACCGAGTCCCGAGATCCGACGACGTCACAATGACGTTCGGCCTCGATTTGGATTCGGAATTGGCGGGAGAGTACCGAGCTGCTCAGCTCGGTACTCGGATACCCAAAGTTCGGGTGGGTTCGGTTCTCGGAGAACCGGACCCGCCCATCTCTAATTAATACACTACAGTACTATACTTATATAGCCTTAATTAGTGCTAGTTAAATAGTTTTCAATCCTTTCATTTTAGTATCAGTACCCACATATAGTTGAATTAAACCTCAATTAGTGAGTGCTCCGTAATTGGTAATGCCACCCGGTATACATCATCTGGAAGCACCTAAAGGGTGACTGCTGCTGTCCCAGATGTAAACGAGTTACTCATTTGGAAGCCCAGATTCTGGATCTAAACGTACAACTGAGAAAACAGGTTCAGTGACTACATGGAGAGGAGTTTGCTGCTAGCTGAGCAGACAGACGCTGGTTAGGGCCAGTATAGAAGGGGGTGGAAACATGGGAGAATAGGATCCTGAGCAAGTGCTGGTTAGGGCCAGTATAGAAGGAGGGCCAGTATAGGAGGGGGTGGAGACATGGGAGAGCAGGATCCTGGGCATGTAAGTCTGAGGGCTAGATTTACTAAGCTGCGGGTTTGAATAGGTGGGAATGTTGCCTATAGCAACCAATCAGATTCTAGCTGTCATTTTGTAGAATGTGCTAAATAAATGAAAGCTAGAATCTGATTGGTTGCTATAGGCAACATCCCCACTTTTTCAAACCCGCAGCTTAGTAAATCTAGCCCTGAGTGTTAGAGCGACTGGTCCATGGTGGAGGTTGCAGGACGGGAATAACTGCTCCAGGTGGCAGATGTACCTGGGGTTACTATCTTAGGAGTAGAGATGAGCGGGCTCGGATATCTGAAATCCGAGCCCACCCGAACGTTGCCGATCCGAGCCGGATCCGAGACAGATCCGGGTATTCCCGCCAATTGCAAAACTGAAAGCGAGGCTCTGAGTCATAATTCCGCTGTCGGATCTCGCGATACTCGGATCCTATAAATTCCCCGCTAGTCGCCGCCATCTTCACTCGGGCATTGATCAGGGTAGAGGGAGGGTGTGTTAGGTGGTCCTCTGTCCTGCTATATCTCGTGCTGTGCTGTGCTGGGGAAATAACAATGCCCTTAGAAGGACACAGCCCAGCCCAGCCCGAAAAATTTTAAAAAAGTTATAAAAAAAAGAAATAAACAAAAAATATCCAAAAACAATCCTGCAGTAAGAGTCCATTGGTACTGCAATATTACAAAGTTCACTGATTCTGCAGAATAGACTGGGAATTAGTGGAAATGATTGTTATTGAGGTTAATAATAGCGTAGGAGTGAAAATAAACCAAAAAACTTGATTTTAACACTTTTTATGTTTTTTTCAAAATAAATCCGAATCCAAAACCTTAAATCCGAACCAAAACCTTTCGTCAGGTGTTTTGCGAAACAAATCCGAACCCAAAACCTCAAGCAAATCCGAATCCAAAACACAAAACACAAGACACCAAAAGTGGCCGGTGCACATCCCTACTTAGGAGTAGGGTGTTAACTCTAGAAAATCTTGATTTATAGTTACCATGTTCCCTATGGTTGCTGGATAGTTATCTCCAGTACTTAAAGGCTGATTTACTAAAGTGTGAAGCCATATTGCCCACAATTGTTGGTGATGGCTTCCCCATGTTTGCGCCTTCTTATCTGTCAGATTGTTGTGTTTTAAGTGAAAACTGTTTAACGTACAGGTAACTGGTCATTTGTGATGGAAAAATATGATCGCTCAACAAACTAATAATTTATAACTAGTTACTCCAAGTTATTCCTTGTGCTAAAACTGGCCCTTAATCTGACAAAATGGAGCATGTGTGCTTACAGTAAATTGCACTGCAAACTATATTGTGATTTATCTGTAAGCATCATGTTAGGATAACTGCTTAATCATATACTTATTATGGCAACTGCTCCACTGCATGCGTGATGTAGAATTGTTAAGTTGTCAATAAAGTTTTTTTTTGTTTTTTTTTAAAGGGATAGCAGACTGGAAACTAGAAACTGACAGATGATGTGACCTGTGTTGCAGCAGTATAAGATGCAGCTTGTAAGATTTGCTGTATAATAAAACCATTTTCTTCTTGAAAACTGCCCTTATATATGCATTAAGGGAAATTTTAAGGAATTTTGCCATATTTAGGGATCTGGAAAGGCTTTAAAGAGCAAATGGCTCAGATCAGCGCCATATGCATGTGCTTTATGACCGTATACATCTTACCACGTAGAATGAGCAGATTTTAAGTGATAAGCAATAAGCCAATTCCAGATTAATGACATGGCATCTGTTGCTATATAAAAAAAAAAATACATTTTATTGCTGGGTCCAAAGGTCTGAGGCAGAGACGCTCGCTCTCTGCTGTTTCCTTCGTACCTTTATTCAATGAAACAGACAGATAGTAACGTGAGAGTCCCCGAAGGCGGTTAATCCTCAGCCCTGTGTGCTTTGAGCTGGGTTCCCTCATCTGGTGTCCACGCTGGATTTAGTAACAAAGCAGGAAGGGAAAAAAAAACACCAGAACATAGAGGGAGAGACCAATAAAACCACAAGAAACAAAACAAGAGCCCTTGTTAGAGATTGAGGAAATAAATGCAGACTTGTAAAACAGCAAACATACTTTCAGCGGTTTAATTGTGTCACCTGAAGGACAAATGTTTTTCTCATTCTCATGGATGTATTAAATGGAATCTGCACTCCTTGGACTCATAAATGTATGAATAACATGTGCATCTGATTTGCTAGTATAAGGGACTGGAGAGCTATTTAACAATGCAAAGTAAATCCAATCTTAAAGAGCCAGTAAAGCCACTACATGACATCAATAGGTAGGCTGAACAATATACAACAAATTCCTGGAATGTTTATACATAACTAAATATTTCCATCACCTTCTCATTCCACCCTTTGAAATAGATTTGTCATGTAAAAGAAAGAGGAGCTTCACAATCTGAGACAGCTGGTAGTGACAGTCTGGCAGACTTGCTCGGCAGAAATGCACTGTCTGGATTGGCCGAATCATAATCAGGATGGGACCGGTGAAATCACTATGATTTTGAATAAAAAATAAATAAAAACCTTTAAGCATGCAAGAGATTTTGGGGTTTATGTTTCAAGCCGATCAAGAACATCATGCGGAAACAGCTGATGATTTAAATTTAGCTGCTATGCATTAACTGCCTAACGGAGGAGATTTCACAGAAATTCTCTCAGTTTAGGCAAATACCGTGTATCCTCGCAGTCCCCATAAATTACTATGGGGACTGCGATGTTCTGCAATGCATGAAGCTTTGATAAGCTTTGCATTGCGTAGACAAGTAACGCCATCTCAGGATGGCGTTATCTGTCATTTCCTATGAGAGTCTGCTGAAGTCACTCTGGCTTTGCAGAATCCGGTACAGTGGCAGTGCTGTGCGCATGCGCACATCACCTCCTCCTTTCACTGGCGGTGCTAAGCTAGGAAAAAAACTTTTCAGCACAGGAATCACTTCACTGGGGCTCCCAGAGCAGCCCCGTTATGGTGCATTCCAGTGGTACTTAAATATGCATCCCTGCGATTTGCAACGATGCATATTTAGTTGCATTGCATCCTATTGATGCATAGACCCCATTAACACCAGAACTAATGCAGCTTTCTAGAGAGGCTTCCACGACAAAACAATCGAAAAACAAAACAAAAAGGATACTGGCAGCTGGTACAGCTAATATTGATAATAGTATTAACTTTATATATTAAATAAACCATACTTGCCAACTCTCCCGGAAAGTCCGGGAGACTCCTGAAATTCGGGTCGGTCTCCCAGACTCCCGCATCCCGCAATTCCCTTGCTACAATGACGCAATTCACCGAGAATCACGTCATTTTGGCTCCGCCCCCCACAACAAAACGACATTTTACTCATGGGGGCGGGGCCAAATTAACGCAATTCAGGGCGCCCCACCCTCTCCCGCCCTCTAGCACACGTAATAATAATAGGGTGAAAAACTATGTTGGTCAACCCTATAATATAATCTAAAAAAACCGCACAATTTTATTTTAAATTTTAAAAAACCACAAGTTATTAAAATAACGAACTTATCTGCGATGATAATCCAGCAGTGTGTACTGCACCAACCTCTCTCTGTAGGGATTAATTAAGAAGAAATGGATATAATTAATGTCTTTGTGCGCAGGCCCTTAGTCAACTCTCGGCTTCAGTAGAACAGCAAGTGGCAAAAATGATCAAAACCTGCTCAGTATACAAAGAAAGGTACGTTTTAACATTTCTTTTAAATTCAATTAATACACGAGATATAACGGGTCCAAGTTAACATAAATGCTGCTGCATAAAACAAAGACTTTGATGTAAGAGGTTGATTTGCTCAAAAGTTAGACAAAGATGTTCAAGCATTCAACAATTATTAAGGATAATTTGGCCACAAGGGGGCAGTGCACATTGGAGTTTATGGCGATCATTTACAAACACTAAAAATATACAGCGACTCTACTTGTAAGCATAGATGCATTCATCACCATGTCATCAACATTTATTTATATAGCACCAGCATATTCCGCAGCGCTTTACAATTGGGATTGCACAATATGTTTCAGATAGAAATGCACGTCCCAGCAAGTCACAATAATGCCTATTATCAGATTTGACTTAATTACTTTATTTTTCCTCTTTGAATCACATTTAATATCATAGACCTGGTGACCAATTTGCCCAACTCGAAAGACTCTGTGCGCTAAATTGTCAATGCCCCAGTCTCCACCCCTTTGAATTCATTTGAATATCAGAGTAAAATCCTGTTTCTGTAAGCAGAATCGAGGGCATCACTTTAGCTCACATCTTTCAGGGAACATCCAATCCACCGGGGTCACATGCGTCATGTGACACAACAGGAAGAAATGTCCTTTGCGTTACACCATCTCGCTTTTCTAATACAGGAATGCAGTGAAAGTCTGCAAGACTGTCACTCCTTGCTGTCTCAGATAGAGAAGCTCCTCCTTCTTTTACATGGCAACCTATTACAAAGGGTGGATGCAGAATGTGATGGAAATACTTAGTTCTGTATAAACCCTTCAGGAATTTGTTGTATATTATTCAGCCACTTTAAGGGGTATATTTATTGAAGGGCTCTTTCGGCGATGCGGCTTTCTTACATCAAAAGGTTAAACCCCCCCTCGTACTAAGATTCTCCGGTTCTCACTGGCTATAGCTTCCTAAGCAAAGCATCTCAGAATGGTGCTAAAGGAAGATAGTGAATAAAAATATGTTTTGATTGTTGAAATAAAAATACCTTTTTTCCTCTACAATAGTTTTTAAATATATATATTTTTTTTTTGCAAATATTTTAAACCTATTATTAAATATTTATTTTGCATTTATTTATTACCAGTCTAGGGTCTCCGTTCCACTGCGCTTGCACAAATCCTTTGAGACTGGCTCGGCGCAGAGAACAACCTTATACCTACATCTTTTACTGAACATTTATTGAAAAATAAGGTGACAATAATCCCTAATAAATAGAGTATATTATCCCTTAATCCGTTTAATAGGTAGACTGAGCAACCATGATATGACTGGTAACAAAAGATAAGAAAATGACAATCACATCACAAACTCTATAATTGGACAATATAATACTAGCGCATGTGGAATAATGTCTTTTAACAACATAAGTTAAGTTTAAATGAGCCAGCGAGACAGCGATGGAAAGTCCCTATTAAATATTTCTAGTTACTTAGCTTTTCTTTAAGCTATACATTATTCCTGTGTAAAGGTTATACAAGGGCACGGTATAGAAATATTGGAATAAGCAGGTAAAACATTTATAATACACTAAAGATTTTTTTTTAAGTCACCTGTCAAATTTTTCATTCGCATTCAATCTATACCTACAAAGGGCATTTTTGATGGCTCGGGTTTCAAATAGATTGTATTAATATATTTTGCTTCACATTAAAATACTTATTAAATTCACACTCATTGTGTTATTTCACAGAGGATTTGATGATTGACATCTGTAAAAAAAAAATAAAAAAAATTCACTAATAGAAAAAAAAATGTTTTAAACTCTTTTCCCGGGGCTGTGCGGTTTTCTCATGAACGTCCATGTTGTTCATTTTTATGTGGGTTTGTTTAAAAAAAACAAACATTGTAAAATGAGTTATACAAGAGGGAAACTTTTTATTCATGTATTAAAACCCTTCCTTTATTTCAATAAAACCAAAAGAAAATACTTAAATGCCTGGTTCTGTGTGGAACGCAAGCACAAGCGTAACTTGCGGTTGAAAAAGTTGATCCCTAGTGTATTTGTATGTGCGCCGTATTCAGAGCTGTGGATGCGTCCGCTTGACAAGACCCCTCAGCCACTTACAGCCACCTTGCGAACATGTACAAAAGTCTTAAATTGAATATGTTACGAACGTAATTGCTACGAAACATCAATTAAATTTGAATAACCTAGCTAGTACAGCAGGAACAACTTCCAGGCAAACCAAGGGGGGGGGGGGTTTCTAGTGCCTGGAAACCCCCCTCCAAGCCTGGGGCACTGTATAATTGAGGTGGCTGGACAATGCCCCCGCTTCACACGGCTAACAGTAGTGCACGCAGCATTGCCCATGTATATTATGGGGATTGGAAGAATTGGAAAGCAGCCAGGCACTGTCTAATATTATAGCCACGCCCCCACGCATTGTGGTCATGCCCACTGGAGGCGTGGCATGGAAACCCCCCTCTACAAATCCTGTGTTTGCCGCTGACGTGCGTACAATCTTTTTCTCTTTGCTCCGCAAACCCTAATCTATGGCCGAGCGACTGCTAAAGTCTCAATTTACAAACCATTTGCAAACATCTAATTACAAGCGACTCGCTAGTTCAGGAGTAAACCATCATCATCATCATCATCATCCGCTACTTAAATCTACCCTTAACCCCCCACAATTAAAATTGCTTTTTCAGCAGTACCTACGACTACGTCCCAGGCTGAATCTGTACGCAGTTTCTTGAATACGCCCTTACCGTACATTGACTAATTTAGGATACTCCCCTCCCCCATCACTCCTCTTAAGGCGTTGGGAGTCTTAGGTACCAAAAGCCTCAAGTCTGAATAGACGCTGCTGCGTACGTTTACTTTCTAAACATGCCCAGTGACAAAAATAAATCAAAGATTTGCAACGCAAACGGGCATCCGTCTCACTCTGAGTCAGGCCCAATGAGAAATATTCTGCTTCACTACATTTTTAAGGTTACACCCAGCCCCAGAAGGCATACCCCCCAACTGTCCCGACTTAGGCATTTGAGGGCTCAGTCCTGTCATTCCACCCTTTAGACAGTGGGAAAGTTGGGAGGCATATACATAGCAGAGCAGCGGTAAACATGTTCATGTGCACCAGCCTATGGCAATGAATGAGCATTTGGAGGGAATGCCGGTCAAGGGGCAGCCTAGCATGAGGTTTGTGGTCATGCCCCCATAGTGACTTTATCGTGCCCCGTTTATAATGTGACTATGTCCACTGAAATGTTGGGAGGTACAGGAATGATCTGCACCATAAAAACCCCTTCGGTGCTCTAATTATTATTCACATGTTCTGACACAATATCCAGAACCAGGGCAGTCTGCAGAGTTCTACCAGTACCAGCATGCTGGCACATTTAGTACTACAAGCAACAGCCATACAGCTTATGACGGAGGCTGGACAGGGCATGCTGAGATAAGTAGTGAACTGTGGAAAATTATTTACTTTCACTTCAATTTTCCTTTTAGCCCTATTCTATCAGCCTGGGGCAGGTTTTTCCTAGGTAGGTGGGGTACATTATTATTTGCAGGTCTAATCCCACTAGGGAATTCAGCCCTGGTGACCAGTCTGTGGCTGTTTGGTACTACAGCAGGAGAACCCTGCTATAGTGCCACTAGCCCTGGCTGGCATAGCCTAGGGCCAATACTGGCATTTTCGGGGGGAACCCCAAATTTGTTGATATTCACTTTGTATTATTTAAGCGGGTGATGATTGTCATGAACAGCACGGATCCTGCACCAGAATATGAGTCATGTTTGCGCCGGCTTCCACCACTACATACTAAGTACATTGGGTTACATCCAACATCCACCACTGCATGAGGCCCTTTGTGTCTTATTCTCCTTCAACTGCAACTCAGCGAATGAGAAAGAGTCATATAAGGTAATATACAAAAGTGCAGACCTGCGATGAAAACTATTCCTTGTGGCGCCATGTGGCATCTGTTAGGGGACAAAGTTAGTGTCATCTGATGGGAGTAGCTGGGCAGACGGAGATATTCAGTATATTGACATATAAGAAAGACAGTCTCATTGCCCTCTTACTCTTATGGAGTGGAACAAGGGAAAAAAAAGCAAAAGTTGAAAGTAATTAGAGTGGTTGCCATGATCCTGAAGTGTTAGTAGGCATAAAATTTGAAGCAATGTTTTTAACCTTTCCATATTCTATTTATTTTAGTACTTATATAAGGCCCAATGTGTGATTATCTGATAACAGCACAGTCTAATAATAGTTAGGACCAGTGCTTCAGTGGCACGGTTGTACTCCCTTTACAGGGAGGTTAGGCAAGTGCTTATAACGTGAACAAAAGTATAAATGAATAGTTTGATGCAATTACATTTTATATGTAACTTATGTATGAGTATACATTCTGCATTTACAGTTTAGCTCCAAAAATTAAATTTACCTACACTCCGCCACAAGATCTAATGGGTTTATGGGGGAGGAAAACTGCCCACTCAAACTTGTTCCCCTTCAGTGGATTCAAATCATCCAGAGGTTTAATCTCTGTCTTGTGTTGTTCACTGCGGACAAAAGTCATCAAATATATTGCTATAAACACAGACTTTAATTCGCTCTATATATTTCATTTTTGCACAAAGAGTGAATGTAGATACTGAAGTAATGTTCTAAGAATGGCAAGTTTTTAAACCGGTGCAGATTGGTGTGATTCAAGCTGTGGCTTTCTATTTTTCTGGCTTATCTTGTGAATCTTATCACCTGCGTGGGATACCTCCGGTGATTGCTAAAACACCCATTTTCACATTTAATAGATACACTAGAGCCAATTGTCATTGTTTCCTAAATATTTCAAAGTAATTAAAGAAACATTAACCTCCATTTTTTCGGATTATTACTATGAACATCTAACCTGAACTTACCTGGATTTGTTTCCACAATTTACAAAATTTATTTTGTAAATTGCTTCAAGCCATCATTTTGACTCTTCTCTGGTCCTTGACGTCCCTCCCCACTTCAGAAGAGGTCGAGGGTGGAGACCAGGTAACCAAATTGCGAACCTACCAACGTGGATTGCTCATCTTTGTCTATCGGCTGTGTCACTACTATTTGTAAATACATTTTTATTATGATTATGTATCCAGTGTGTGGATACAACGCTGTCTTCATACATAAAGGTATTTATGTAAATTTTGTAAAAAAAATAAAAAATCCAGTATGGATTTACTCAATGTGAAGTTAGTATTTAAGTTAACTTACAATAGTTATAACACTAATAAAATATTTTTGTTTATTCTGGTACAGAGTGAAACGCGCTTTCTCACCAATAACTGGTTCTCATATTAACCGTGTTTACAAGGAAAAGCAGAAAGTCCACTTAGTTGAGGGCTCGATCACACATGTGCTCTGGGAAATTGGATGAAACGCGTGCACACTAATGTATGCTGCTTTTAGACATTGTTTTAGAGATGAATACAGATGAGCTAGCGGTGTTAAAGTCCAACTATTAAATGGAACCAAAATAGAAATGTTAAAAAACCAGCAAGTAGTCTTGTGGTGAATATCCTTATTCTGGAATATGCAATTCTGGTAAGTCACAGTTCGTGCATTCTCTTTTTGTTGCTCACCTCAGAAAATCACGTATGGTTCCCAACAAAAAAAAAATAATTCAAAATTAGTAGCAAAAACCAGTAAGGAAAAAACTAATTGTCCACAATATTAAATATATGCAAGCACCACCAGGTGACAGCGAAAGTGTCCACAACCAAGGGAAAACACAGTTTATTTTTATATCATATTTTTCTCGAAAATAAATTAAAACACAATAGTGTGATATGGCAATGGAATACTTCAGAGCGAGATAGGATGATGCCAAATCTGCACTCGCATGTATGAAATTGGAAACCAACGTTTGAATAATCTTAGACATCTTTATCCTCCTGTTTTAGGCTTCTATCAATCTTACGTGAAGGGAATATCATGCAGTAATATGCGTAATAAGAACAGAAAAAGTCCTTATGTGTAGTACGTTTAAACAAAATGGAAATTTATTTAATACATTGCACTCACAATGTGACAACTTTCATACTGAACTTCAAACATGACCATAAATCCCCTTTAATCTATTAGGATTTTTACCAGATATACGTTGTAAGATCTGCAATGGATGTCTGCATTCGCCACTGGTATATCGATATACTTCTGATATGAGAACAGCGTTCAAGATGTTTTTTTCAGGGAGATATATGGCTGGTGGAATTATACCTAATAGTTCTAGTCAAACCAACGCATTTCACTACATCAGTATGCTTTTCAATTGCTTTAGTGATACTTACCAACGCGTTTCACCATGTGCTTTTCATGTCTTGCGCTTTTACCAATACAATCTACTGTGCTTGCAGTGTGCCTTAATGCATGAGGAATAGGTCATACCCTGTTTTAAAATTTTAGCACACAACAGCGGACACCAGGCGACAAGAAACCATTTATCCTATTTGAAATGCACTTTTCATGCGGCTAAAGAGTGCATTAACAGCGGCTAAGTGACAACAAGTCCCCACAAGTTCATGTCTTGCCGGGAATTCTTACATGTGCTGTATAATAGATGAATATACTCTGATCAATTTGTCTGCATAACACTATTTATAAGCTAATTTAAATACTAACTTCATATTGAGAAAATCCTTACTGGATTTTTTTTATTTTTTTTTACAAAATTAACATAAATACCTTTATGTATGGAGACAGCGTTGTATCCACACACTGCTCAAGGCCATAATTACAGCTATTTTAGTCCTTAAAAATAAAGGTGTGATGAGTGGTGAAAAGAACAAATGTAATACATTAATAATAAAAAAAAACTTCAAATTCACATAACACTATTAAAAATCATAATAAAAATGTATTTACAAATAGTATTGACACAGCCGATAGACAAAGATGAGCAATCCACTTTGGCAGGTTCGCAATTTGGTTACCTGGTCTCTACCCGGGACCTCTTCTGAAGTGGAGAGGGACGTCAAGGACCAAAGAGGAGTCAAAATGATGGCTTGAAGCAATTTACAAAATAAATTTTGTTAATTGAGAAAACAAATCCAGGTTAGTTCATGGATTTGTTGTATGTTGAATCAAAAGCATCTAAGCTGACCGCCATCGCTATCAGTGTGTAACATAAACCAGTGGTCGATCATCCGCGAGTTTCCCGTCTCCTGACGGGCGCATATGAGTCTCAGTCTACATATGTTGCAGTTGCATCCACAAGGCCTTACACACCTCCTCCTTTCACTGTACCGCCTATTCGATTGTAAGGGACAAGCGGTTTCAAGCTCAAGATATGGCATGATATGATATTATTATTATTATTATTATTATCATTTATTTGTTAGGCGCCACAAGGTATCCGCAGCGCCGCACACAGTACTAACAGTAGACTATACAGGGTGAAACAATACAGAACAATGAACAAAAAGTACCAATACTTTAGAAACTCCGGCCAGTCATATGCAGTAAAGACGGAGCGGGAGAACAGGTATGGAGACAGGAGGGGAGGGGGCCCTGCTCATACGAGCTTACATCCTAAGGGAGGGTAAACAGACCAAGCACAAGAGGAGCCAGATGAGGCAAGAGGAGGATGAGTAAAGGGAGGAGATGGGGGTTAAGTAGATGGTTGGTAGGCTTTGAGGAACAGGTGAGTTTTGAGTGCACGTTTGAAGGAGCACAAAGTAGGAGAGAGATGGATGGAACGAGGGAGGTCGTTCCAGAGAAGGGGGGCTACACGGGAAAAGTCTTGGATTCTGGAGTAGGAAGAGGTGATAAGGGTGGAGGAGAGGCAGCGGTTGTTGGCCGAGCGCAGGGAGCGGGCAGGAGTGTGAATGGAGAGGAGGTTAGAGATATAAGGGGCAGTAGAGTTGGAGAAAGCCTTGTAAGTGGTGGTGAGGAGTTTGAAAAGGATTCTGTAGGGGAAGGGGAGCCAGTGTAAGGCAAGGCAGAGAGGGGAGGCAGAGGAGGAGCGGCGTGAGAGGAAGATGAGTCTTGCGGCCGCATTGAGTATAGAGCAGAGGAGGGAGAGACGGGAGTGGGGGAGGCCAGTGAGGAGGAGGTTACAATAATCAAGGCGGGAGATGATGAGTGCATGGATGATTGTTTAGGTGGCATCCTGAGAGAGAAAAGGAGGGATTCGGGCGATGTTGCGTAGTTGGAAGCGACAGGCTTGGGCAAGGGAATGAATGTGGGGGGCAAAAGAGAGAGAGGAGTCGAGGGTGACACCCAGGCAGCGAAGTTGGGTGACAGAGGAGAGGGTGGTGTTGTTGACGACAATAGAGAGGTCATCATGGGATGGGAGTCTGGGTGGAGGAAAGACAATGAGTTCAGTTTTAGAGATATTGATTTTGAGAAAGCGCTCGGACATCCAGGAGGAGATGGTGGAGAGGCAGTCGGATACGAGGAGGGTGGAGGAAAGATCAGGAGAGGAGATATAGAGTTGAATGTCGTCAGCATAAAGGTGATACTGAAGACGAAGGAGGAGATGAGAGCACCAAGGGAGGAAGTGTAGAGCGAAAAGAGTGGAGGGCCAAGAACAGAGCCCTGCGGGACTCCTACGGGGAGAGGGTAGGGGTAGGAGGAAGAACCAGACGTGGATACAGAGAAGGAGCGATTAGCGAGGTATGAGGCGAACCAGGCATGGACAGAGCCTGAGAGGCCGAGAGAGAGAATTTGCAGCAGGAGGGGGTGGTCCACGGTGTCAAAGGCTGCAGGTTAAGGAGGATGAGTACGGAGAAGTGACCCTTGGATTTGGCTGATAGGAGATCATTAGTATAGGCATAGGGGAGAAGAGAGATAGGGCGATAATTAGCAAGAGAGGTGGGGGTCAAGATTGGGTTTTTTGAGGATAGGAGAGATGAGAGCGTGTTTAAATGAGGAGGGTACTACACCAGAGGAGAGTGATTGGTTGAAAAGGTATGCTTGGTAAGAGCAGGCCGTTGGAGAGAGAGCGAAGGAGGTGGGAGGGGATGGGATCAAGAGGGCAGGTAGAGGATGAAGAGGAAAGAATAAGGGAGCGAACTTCTTCACCGGTTGTAGGGCTGAAGGAGCACCAGAGTTGGTTGATGGGGGGAGGTGAAGCGATGAGGGTGGTGGGAGAAGGGGAGGAGAAGATGTTCAGTCTGATGGCCTCAATTTTGGAAGAGAAGAAAGTGGCGAAGTCAGAAGCGGAGAGGGAAAGCGGGACAGAGGGGGGGGAAGAGGAGGGAGCTGAAGGTGGCAAAGAGGCGGTGGGGATTGGAGGACTGAGAAGAAATGAGGGACTTAAAGAAGGATTGTTTAGCGAGGGAGAGGGCAGAGGAGAAAGAAGAGAGTATGAATTTAAAGTGGAGGAAGTCAGCCAGGGAGCGAGATTTCCTCCAGAGGCGTTCAGCAGTACGAGAGCATCTTTGGAGGAAGCGGGTGAGTTTTGAGTGCCAGGGTTGGGGAATAATGCAGCGTCGGTGGATAAAAGAGGCCGGGGCAACAGCGTCCAGGGCAGTGGTGAGGGAGTGATTATAGAGAGTGGAGGCCTGGTCGGGACAGGCCAGGTAGAGAAGGGGTGAAAGGAGAGTTTCGAGAGAGGAGGAGAAGGAGGTGGGGTCAATACCATCCAGGTTACGTCTAGTGAGGGTGGCTTTGGGCGAGGCAGTAGCAGGGGAGGAGGACAGAGTGAAGGAGAGGAGGTGGTGGTCAGATAGTGGGAAGGGAGAGTTTGAGAAGTCAGAGAGATCACAGAGATGAGAGAAGACAAGGTCAGGGGAGTGACCAAGTTAGTGGGTGGGGGAAGAGGTCCACTGAGTAAGGCCTAGGGAGGAGGAAAGGCGAGGAGTTTAATGGTGGCGGGGTCAGAACAGTTGTCAATAGGGATATTAAAGTCGCCAAGTATGCTGGAGGGAAGGTCAGAGGAAAGGTAGTGGGGGAGCCAAGCAGCGAAGTTGTCAAAGAAAAGGAAGGAGGGGCCTGGGGGACGGTAGATGCCGGAGACACGGAGGTGGATGGAGGAGAAGAGACGGATGGAGTGTACTTCAAAGGAGGAGAAGGAGAGGGAAGGTAAAGTAGGAATCACACGAAAAGTGCAGTTAGGGGATAGGAGGAGGCCCACTCCACCTCCTGGACGCTCGTCTGGTCTGGTGGAGTGGGTGAAGGAGAGGCCCCCGTAGGAGAGAGCGGCGGGTGAAACGGTATCAGAAGAAGTAAGCCAGGTTTCAGTGTTGGCAAGAAGATTAAGAGAGTTGGAGATGAAGAGTTTATGGAAGGAGGAAAGTTTGTTGCAGATGGACCTGGAGTTCCAGAGGGCACAAGAGAAAGGGAGGGATATGATAAATAAGTATACACATGGCCGCAACCATAACTGGTGCTTTGTGGGCACTGAGACATAAGCACGGGAAAACTGCTGAATGGCAGAGGTATATGTCCCAGGCTTTCTGCCTTGTATACATTAAATCCCCAGGGAGATTGTTTATGTGTGTGGGAAAAGTTTCCCAAAGTGTGCTGGATATCTCCATGAAAAACCCCATCTTGAACGCTGTAGAAAAAACTAGTAAGGCTCCCTGGGGTTATGTATGGAGAGAGAAGGGTGGGCTCCACATATAAGGCTCAGTCCAGGTCTTCTAATCTCCCAGTCTCACAGTAGACTAATCAGGAGTTGCACCTGCAAGGTGCTGACAAAAAGATGCTAGGCAGTTTCCTCTCTCTCACAGTCTGGGGAGGAGGTTGGATGCCTCCTGAGAGACACTGCAAATGGTGACCAGTAAGTATTGTATTTTGTATGTGTGTGGGACACAAGGACCCTCACTTGAGAGAGGGTGTTCCTGAATACTTAGTTAGTGTCGGAAAGGCAAGGATTTTGTTTCTGTTTATTTATTTTTATGATTGGAAAATAAAACTAGCTGTGGCCAGTCAAACCAAAACAATTGACTAGTGTGATATCCTTGGCTGGTCTGCCTGAAGTGCAGTCGTCTACCCCAAAAGACGGTAACCCTGGTCTGATTAGCTTACAGAATGCAAAGAAGTAAAAAACATATTATGCTCTGAAAACGCAGTTTGCGTCAAACCCCTAAATGAGGATAGCTCCCGATCGGCCTGAAATTTGAAAAGCACAGTAGGACAAAAAATGACAATAGTTATGTTTTGGGAAAATTAAGAATTCCCAGTTGATATAAAGAGAGTGTAAAACATGTTTCATGAAATCGTTCTTTACAATATTTGTTTTCTACAAAAGCTGCAATGCTATTGTCCACATTTATTAAATACGTCTTACTCATAAATGTATTATTTGCTATAATGATACATAATAGTGTTGCTGACTTAATGAAAGTCAAGTTTATTTTTTATTTATATCAGAACACTATTGACATACCGATAAACACATACAGTTCTTGTGACGTCAAAAGTTCCAAGTAAATTGATAGGCTACTCTCTAATGAACATTGGTTTAGTGCAAAAATGGCTTCCTCCAGTGTGTAGGGTAACAGGTGCCCTTGAATTTAAGTCAGAAAATAAGTTTTAAATATCAACGCACAATTAAAATGTAGCAATGCAAGAAAACATAGTAAAGTTTTTCCTCAGTACGCCGGAAGGTTAGTATTCATAACATTGCACACGTAGTTTGTGCAATCAGATCACTGAATCTGCTCCACATTATAATCAATGCGGCTGATATTCATTTTCCAGCACCTTTTATCTGCTGTGCGAATAATTATTGTGTTGTCCTTGTGCGGATTGCTCGGAGATGACCTTTAAGTTCTTGGAAAAATAATTTGAGATAAATTTAGAGCATTCTCGCACTTCTCCTCAGCGACTTAATGAATGTTTCAATGGTTGCTAAGCTCAGAGGGACTCTTTCCTATTAACTTACAATCAGGCCAAATCAGAAGTTGTGTCTGTTGTCGGAGATTCACCTTAAAACTTATTTTTGCATTCCTAAAATATATTAAAAAAATATTCATTTTAAGAAACATAGTTATAAATTAACTTTGTGAGGTCTCTGTCTTTGGGCAGCTTAGAAATGGAACTTAGGGGCAGCACGGTGGCTTAGTGGCTAGCACTTCTGCTTCACAGCACTGGGGTCAAGAGTTCAATTCCCGACCATGGTCTTATCTGTGTGGAGTGTGTATGCTCTCCCTATGTTTGCGTGGGTTTCCTCCCACACTCCAAAAACATACTGGTAGGTTAATTGGCTGCTATCAAATTGACCCTAGTCTGTCTGTGTGTGTTGGGGAGTTTAGACTGTAATCTCCAATGGGGCAGGGACTGATGTGAGTGAGTTCTCTGTACAGCGTTGCGGAATTAGTGGCGCTATATAAATAGATGATGATTGATCTTCACTTTAAGAATTTTTTCTCCAGATTGATGTTTTTTTTCTAATCATCTATTTCCCCCAGTAAAAATAACAGATGATCTAGAGCTCTATGTATTAAAAAGTGTCGCTAGAGTTGTCTTTCTTTCAGGGATAGAAAAACTTAATTTACTAAGAAAATACTGCAGTAACAGCTGAGTGATACACAAGACAGGGCTTTCAGTTCTACTTGTAAAAAAAAAAGTTTTGAAAATAAGTAAAAACAATTTTTTACATTTTTTAAAATTTTCATTGCATTCCCAGTTTGAAAAATTGCTTTATTTAAATAATCAAAAAACATTTTCATTGAATATCTGCTGCTAGTAGCATCCTAAGATGGATACATTATGACTGTGATTACCGAGGCTTTGAAAGCTATCACTGGAGAAAGCTGGCGAATCTTAATGTGATACTGAGCTGCCAGTCTTGGTGGATCTGCGCATGCGTGGCCCAGCTTGCAGATTCACACAGTGGGTAAAAAAAAAATAAAAACATATTTAAATGTATTTTTTTTAGCAGAAATGCTTTATTTCAATACATTTTACAATTGTTCATTGTAAAGTAGGTTTTGGAGGAGAATACTGGCAAATTTTTATGCCAGTGATCGCACAACGTAGAGAAGGGGGCTGGGTCGGTCCAGCATTTTGGATGTGCTGAGCATGCTCCACTTGAGAACGTGACATGCCCTAATAGGACGTTGTTACGCCTCTGTGTAGCATGCCAATGCTCCCTGTTTGTGCACACACTGCCCCAGTTAGGGACATCGACAAGTTGGAGGTTTGAGGCTTTATGAGTAGGTGTGAACAATTAACAATGGTGCAAAGCTCAGGAATTACTTAATATGGAGTCCAATTATTTCTAGTCTAACCCCATATCAAGTGATTCCTGAGCTTTACTCCATTGTTAATTGATAACCATTGATAACGTCTCTGTAGCATCTACATCCTGACTATGATTTACCATCATCATCACCTTCAGCATTTATTTATTTATATAGCGGCACTAATTCCGCAGCGCTGTACAGAAAATATTTGTTACATACATCAGTCCCTGCCCCATTGGAGCTTACAGTCGAAATTCCCTAACACCCACAGACTAAGGTGAATTTGATAGCACTCAATTAACCTACTAGTATGTTTTTGGAGTGTGGGAGGAAACCAGAGCATCCGGAGGAAACTCACACGAACACAGGGAGAACATACAAACTCTAGACAGATAAGGCCATGGTCGGGAATCAAACTCATGACCCCACTGCTGTGAAGCATTAGAGAGCCAGTAGAATCTAAATCCGGACTAAGATTAAGATCGCTAGAAAGCCAGTAGCTTCTACATCCTGACTATGATTAAGAGCATTAGAGAGCCAGTAGCTTCTACATCCTGACTATGATTAAGAGTGTTAGAGAACCAGATATGATTATAAGTGTGACAAAACGAGTATGATATGTGAATTATAGCAAATACTTTGTATAGCCCTTCTTTTGTTTCCCCAGCTCATCAGACTACAACTGCATTGTCCAATTACATGTGGTTAAGGGGACATTGTAATTCAATTTAAATATGTATATTTTGTATTATATATTGATGACTTGAAGTAATGTTATTCATTGTCCTTAAACTGAAGCCAGGAGGGTTATGGGTAAAGATCAGGTGGTGTCTAGGATACAGGTGAGAGGGCTTGAGCTGCATTCATTCTCCCCCCTCCTTCCTCTACAGGAAGCATGGAACAGCTGGGGACCCTGTGACATCACAAAGTAGTGTAAGGGGTTAATTTTAGGAGGGGCTCACTGCTACCTTATCCTTGGAAGTAGGGGAAGCCAATTAAGCATCAATTGTTCTCCTTAGGACTAGTCCAGACGTTCTGTCTGCATCCCAGCAGGGGGCTTCTGTGAAAGGACATCTCATCTCCACTGCCCTGTCCAAACCCCCTAGTCCTGCACTGGCCAATGGGGAAGTAGAATAGATGCAGGGGTTTGTCCAGGGAGGGGAAAGACTGTGGAAATTAGACCTGTGATATATAAGGAACAACTCCAGGGGGGAGGGGTGTTCATGCTTGGATTTCATTCAGGAAGGTGCAAGATGGAGTTTTGAATTGTCGTTTTCTAACTCAAGTCTATATATGCAGCTGAGAGGGATCCATGGGTCATGAAGTCTGGACAGCAGGTGACTATATCTCCTTAAGTTATTGGGGTAAGGGACAGATGATGTGGTAAATCAGCCTGGCATTTATTTACTGTGTGTACATAATATTGTAGTGTGATTTGTATGACAATAAATATACTGTTGTATGTTTATAACTGCATTTTGCCTGAGTGACCATACGAATCCTAGAAGGTACTGGGTAGCACTGGGCCAGATAAACCCGGTATCTTCACATTTTTGGTGGCAAGCAGTGGGGTCACTCAGTCCCAGGTCCTATCTGGGTAGAGCTGCAGGGGAACTGTATCGTGATACATTCCAGGGCTCTGCAAAGCAGTTAGCACTAGAAACCAGTTACCACATTATTCTGAACTTACTCCTAAAGGCTTTAAGGTAGAAAGTGTCACGAAAAGCGTTGTGGGCTTTAGGCGAGGGAAGATGCCGTCTAAGTGCCGATTTGATAAGGGGAAGCGCACCCCGCCAGAGGAGAGCGGAAGATGGAACCGTGTCTCAAAGAGAGGAAATCACAGTGAGGTGATCCCTGGAAGTAAAATGGGTGTGAGCTCTAGGAACAAGAGAGCAGATCACAGCCCAGTGTTGAAAAAGTTCCCAAAGGAAGGGATGAAGCAGTCCAGTACAACCAGGAGAAAGGTGTACTGGGATGAAGGACTGTGGGAGTGTCTGCAGGATGGGGATATGGATGTGTTGCACCACCCCACCACAATGCAGCACATTTTGGATTATTGGGATGAGGAGTGCCCAAAGATTATTATGTGGGAAGGAGCCAGTCTACAGGAGAAATTGGAGAACCTGTTGGATGTGTTCCTAATGTTGAAAGAGGAGGCAAGTGCCTGTAATTTTCAGGATGAACCAGCATGGGATGATTTTACACATGAAGTTATTTGTACTATGCAGAATCTGGCCAAGGGAGAATCCAGATACAACAATAATCAGCAGTACAAACAAGACGTAAATGGACTATTACAGCACAGGGACATGCCTGATGAATCCCCTGCAAATGTATTAATAGAATCTGTCCCATTAGCAGATTCTACAGATCCACTAGAGACAATGAGTATGGAGGAGCTGATAGTGGAATGCCAGATCCGGGGTGTACCTTACCTGTACAGCACACACATGGATATCCTGAAACGTTTGTTAAAAGATCAGGAGAATCCCGTCAATGCCTTTAGTGTTTATAGAAAATGGATGCTCACTTTAGGTCCCCACATACCTCTCTGGGAACAAATGCAATGTCTGCAACAGAGTTTTGAAGAAGCAGAGGATGAGGTATGGCGGCAAGGATTTACGGACACTGAAATGTGGCAGGATCAGTGTTATCGAGTGAATACTGAAAAATGCCAATTGGAATATCTTTTATCACACTCTAAAAAGATGGCTGCTCAGTCTGTTAATCAGGGGGAGGTCCATCCCAGTGGATTAAATACAGTTGCCCAAGCTACTATCTTGGGGGAGACTGGAGAAGAACTGCTTGGTGAGGATGTTGTACCTCTGACTACTCAGAAAGGATTAGGAGAAATTCTCCCATTTGGTGACTTGGATGGAAAAGAGCTACCAAGTAAGTACCATGTAGTAGCATCTTCTGATAATTTGCCAGTGTTATTGGAACCTGAGACTGTGTCTGAGTTAGAACAGAATTACAGAAAAGACCAGTTATCCATCCCTGTTGTGCCTGAAAAGAATTTGTTTAATGAAGTAACGCAGGATACCGCATGTGTGCTCTCCGGGGCAAGTGATGTACAGCTTTACCCAATTGTGACAGAAGAGAATCATAAACTTGCGCAACATATGATCTCAGCAGAAATCATGTTTACAGACTGTAGGACAGAATTAATGGGAGAGGATAAAGGAATTGTCATGTCAGAGGCCACTACCATGGGGCCCTGGGAAAATTACACTTATGCCTTCCCCTATGCAGAATTCTCAGATGAGGAGATGTTGACTGAGTGGGTGTCTGAGAGGGCACCAGTACAGCAAGATTCACCAGCCCCACCAGCTTTGATGCATCGCACTCCGGCTCCAAATCTGGGAATCCAGGACCCAATACCAGAGGCCTGCACTGGACCATCCACTTTGCTTTGCTGCCAGGAGGACAAGTCTGTGTCCAATGAGGATTCACACTACCCCGATGCGCCAGAGGCGAGGGAAGTAGTGCAACAGTTGGATGTGGTAGCAGGGGAGGGGAGATGCACACAAACATACTTACAGGGGCACCCACATGTGGTTTGGGAGGGGGACAGAGGATTCCCCATAAGCAAAGAATTAATGGAGCCCCCACGCTTGCCTGCCACTGGGCAGTTGTCCCTTGAGTGTTTGGGGGAGGGGGGATTGGATCTTTGCCAGAAACAAACGGACAAGGAGCCAGAAAGTTTGCCTGCCACTTGGCAGTTTTCACTTGAATATGTGGGGGAGGGGAGCATGGTCTCCAGAAACAGAGGACAGGCCAAGGGACTATTTGCAGTTGGGCAATTAAGGGTGGATAAGGCACACAAGGGATGTTGGACTACAACTCTCCTACCATGGATGTGTGCACAGGAGTGGCCCAGTTTTATTGTTGTCTCATCTTATGACACAGGGCAGCATAAACCCCCACTCCAGCTGAGTGGGAAGATATGCCTGCAGCCATGGGACCCTGGTGGGAGATTGAGGAACTGTGTACTGCTGTCTACCTTGCCATCAGACCCAGGAGAAACCACAGCAGGCCAGAAACTTTGGACTTGGAAGAAATGATTACTTGGGGCTAGGGAGCCACTGGGAAACAAGGGCTAAAAAAGTAGGGGAGGAATGTGACAAAACGAGTATGATATGTGAATTATAGCAAATACTTTGTATAGCCCTTCTTTTGTTTCCCCAGCTCATCAGACTACAACTGCATTGTCCAATTACATGTGGTTAAGGGGACATTGTAATTCAATTTAAATATGTATATTTTGTATTATATATTGATGACTTGAAGTAATGTTATTCATTGCCTTTAAACTGAAGCCAGGAGGGTTATGGGTAAAGATCAGGTGGTGTCTAGGATACAGGTGAGAGGGCTTGAGCTGCATTCATTCTCCCCCCTCCTTCCTCTACAGGAAGCATGGAACAGCTGGGGACCCTGTGACATCACAAAGTAGTGTAAGGGGTTAATTTTAGGAGGGGCTCACTGCTACCTTATCCTTGGAAGTAGGGGAAGCCAATTAAGCATCAATTGTTCTCCTTAGGACTAGTCCAGACGTTCTGTCTGCATCCCAGCAGGGGGCTTCTGTGAAAGGACATCTCATCTCCACTGCCCTGTCCAAACCCCCTAGTCCTGCACTGGCCAATGGGGAAGTAGAATAGATGCAGGGGTTTGTCCAGGGAGGGGAAAGACTGTGGAAATTAGACCTGTGATATATAAGGAACAACTCCAGGGGGGAGGGGTGTTCATGCTTGGATTTCATTCAGGAAGGTGCAAGATGGAGTTTTGAATTGTCGTTTTCTAACTCAAGTCTATATATGCAGCTGAGAGGGATCCATGGGTCATGAAGTCTGGACAGCAGGTGACTATATCTCCTTAAGTTATTGGGGTAAGGGACAGATGATGTGGTAAATCAGCCTGGCATTTATTTACTGTGTGTACATAATATTGTAGTGTGATTTGTATGACAATAAATATACTGTTGTATGTTTATAACTGCATTTTGCCTGAGTGACCATACGAATCCTAGAAGGTACTGGGTAGCACTGGGCCAGATAAACCCGGTATCTTCACAATAAGCATTAGAGATCCAGTAGTATCTACATTATGACATTAAGAGCTTTAAGAGAACCAGTAGCATCTACATCATGACTATGATTAAGAGCATTAAAGAGCCAAGATAGACCTGGCTCACATATAGATAGAACCTTTGAGAGCAACCTGAAAGGGTTAAGAGAGCATTTCACCACTGGGGAGCAGCCATTTGAAAGTCCTGGAGGCGGGAGTGGAAAGAGGTAATCAATGAAGTAATGAGGCCGCAGTCACTGGCAGAGTGGAGGTGGTGGCAAGGACTGTAGGTAGAGATGAGGTTGGAGATGTGGGGGGGGGCACTGATTCAGAGCTTTGAAGGTAAGGGTGAGGAGTTTACATTTAATTCTGTAGGCTATGGGGAGCCAATTTAGCATTGGGGATAGACTTAAGAGGGGCAAGGTGAGAGTCAGTAGGCCAGCGAGAAGGAGGTTACAGTAATCAAGGCGAGAGATTGCAAGTGAGTGAATAAGAGTTTTAGTGGCTTTCCTGGTGAGAATGGGCCATATCTCGGATATATTCCAGAGGTGGAAGTAGCAGGATTTTGAGATAGACAGAATGAGAGGTTTGAAGAAGAAGGAGGAGTCGAGGATGACCCCAAGGCATCGGACTTGAGGGACAGAAAGGAGAGTAGTACTATTAACAAAAAGAAAGAGGGTGAAGGTAAGGGAGCCTTTTCAAAAGGAGGGAATGATCAACGGTTTAGAAGGCAGCAGAGAAGTCGAGAAGAATAAGAAGGGAGTAGTGTCCTTTAGATTTAGCGAAGAGAAGGTCATTAGTGACATTAGTGAGGTCAGTTTCGGCAGAGTGGGGGGGAGCGAAAACTGGATTGGAGTGGGTCAAGGAGTGAGAAATAAGAGAGAAAGGATGTGAGACAGTTGTAAACAACCCATTTGAGAAGTTTGGAGGCAAAAGGAAGGAGGGAGATAATTAGAGAGAGCAGCAGGGTCGAGGGATGGTTGAGTATAGGGGAAATGAGAGCATGTTTAATGGAGAATGGGAAGTTCCTAGAGGTGAGGGATAGGTTGAGGAGATGGGCAAGCTGGGAGCAGGCCTCAAGAGAGAGGGAGCATCTACCATCAACATTCTAAGATGGTAAATTGGTTTCCATTAGCTGGAGACCCCGGTCAAAGCCTATTATTTTTTTTAATAGAACCCTAAAAACTTCTCATTCTATATCACAAATAGGATAGGAACTCTCATCATTCGCCTCCTCAATTAAGTGTGCTTAGCTAGCATTGAGGCAAATAAAGTCATATCATAGTGTTATCATGTTGGTTCCTGACATATTTCCAGTTTTGCATTGTCACATTGTCACGATCTGCCTACAGCTTATGCATTAAATGCTGCTTTGCATGGCAGCTCCTGCCTTTTTGCCTTTATCATTGTATTTGTATTGGCAGTACCTCCATTCACCAGAGGTGCTGCTATTGTGCCTTATTGTGTGCATTAGGGGTTAACCTTCATGTTCCAATTATCCCATGCACCTGGGTGTGGTCTTCCCTTTATATACCCTGTCACTCCCAGCACACATGGCTGGTTATTGTTGTCCTATTCTGATGTCATATCCTGTGTTACCTGTGGATTCTTCCTCCTGCCTTGCTCCTCTGGTTCATGCTGCCTGGAATCTCTTTATACCCCTGCTTCCCTGCATTAGCTGTGTACCTGCTTGTTTCTGGACATTTATATTATTTCCTGCATCAGCCTGCACCTGGTAATTACCACTACTCCTGACTACCTGTTATTTATACTTGTCTGCAAATAAACACAGTGTTTTCACCATATTCGTGACTCCTAGCTGTACTTCTGTCTGTGACCGTGACACACATTGACCGGGCTAAATAATCCTAAGGTCCTTAAACAGGAAAAGAAATATGTTGTTTTTCTCATAGAAATAGCACAGGCTGCTGAACATGCAATAGCCTTAGCTGCTCATTTTCTGTCTGCTTTTACTATAGGTTTTTTGTTATAGTAAATTTCTGTTTATATTCTCAGTGCCTAGCTACAGCCAAAATTCAGATATGATTAATTGTTTTAATTAAGGTGTATATCCAGTTAAAGCTGCAGGTTCGGTTGTCCTATAAAACTTTGAAGCTTCGCCGCCATCAATAATTTTCTCTGATATAGTATACATTAGGGGTCATTAATGAAAAGCACAATCTGAGGAACTGCAATGGGTGCGTAAGTGCACCTACATGTCCATCATGTACATTTCAAGATGTGCATCCATTCCAAGTCTTTTTGTTGGGAGGAAAAGCAGGGAATGCCTGTGTAAATACACTTTTTACAATCCCTTTATCTCATTTATCTCAAATAATCCTGTCCTGCAAATTCAAGGAGCCTATTTATCAATAGAGCTCTGATTGTTGTGATAAGAAGAATTTCTTTCACCATGATAAATTACTTACTGTCACATGTTAAAAAAAACCATTGTTGATGTAGCTGAGCAATAATCAGCTGCATACGTGATACTCACCCAGAGCGGTAACGGTTAACATATTGTTTCACAGGGTCAGTCTTGGCTAATGTGGATATGTGTGAACCGGCTTGCGCACAGACTTAGGCGTTCAGCTCCACTAATATGGAAACAAATAGCTTATAAATAGATTCAATTAATTATTATATATCTAAAAAAACATTTATTGAATAAAAACTGCTTCATCCACAGTATAGATGGTGATAACAGAAGAGAAATTGCAGCAGTACAAGTAGCTTTGCAAATACTTGTTAAATATGTTTCTGCATGTAAAGACGTGAGAAAAACCTTCGCCTCTTGATGCAAAGGGGGAAATCAGCCCCTAGATCTTGTTTGTGTATTCATTGGAAAAGTCAGTGTGTCTGTGCGCCTAATCCCCAGATAGAAAAGAACTCTTTCAACTAGTATCATCGGTCCAATGCCAACCTTTCCATCCCCGCAGCGCAGATGACGCAGATGATGCTATCTTGACCTGCCATTGCGTACGTGAGGTTTTGCACTTTTGCGGCTCATAAATTATTTTTATTGACTATTTAGAGATCTTTGACCAATAAATGGAAGACTAAAGGCCATATTCCACTTGAGAAATGAGCAAACTCCTGCTTCCAAACACGGAATACGGCGAACATTCCATGGAACATTTTTAAACAATAATAATAGTAATAAAAATAGATTTAAAGGGGCTGGGCTTAGTATTAGGCAAAGTAGCTGTGTGCCTATGGGTAGCAGAAGACGATTGATGATTCTTTCCTTTTAATTTTCATTGACAAATAAAAAATAATTGAGGGTATGAGGAAAAAAAATATCATCCAGTCGGTTTATCGGCGGGAGGGGATGAATTATTTAGGGTGTTGACTGCATAATCTGTAAAAGTGCCAAAGGTTGCGTGCCTACAGGACCCTATTATGTAAATTTAGTCCTGAAATTTAAAAATGACCTGGGGCACTGAGTCTGAATGTTGCTAATCACATGACGACAGTAATAAGCGAGAGTTAATACTGAAAAGATGATAAAGAGATTATGATCTATAATATATATATATATATATTATTATTTTAAACTACAATATAATTACACCCATACAAAATATATAAGGAGCAAAAAGTATATATACTTGTATATATTTGATATGGGTGTAATTGTATTACAGTTTAAAATTACCCCACTGGAAACTCCGTCTAAACTTTCTTCAGACCATTTATCTGCAGGTGATAAACACAAAACTTTTATGGCATATTTCAAACCATACATAATAATGAGTAATAATATTCTGCTGCCTCCATACCAGGTCATATTCTGCCCCAGGAAAGTGCGTTAATCAAACACGTCTATATGAGATATTATCTCAATAAGAGGACTCGCTCAGGAATACGCTCCTCACACGTCCGGCGTGAATTTGTGGCAGGTGTTCCAGGATACAAATGATTCACAACACTGTGAACATCTGGAATACCAAGCAATTAGGACGATGGAGCGTGTTCATCTTAGGAGCCGATAAATAATTTATTACTGTGGCGTAATATCAAAGTTTGGGTCCTATGTGGGACCTGCGCGGGGATTAATGAATCTTTACAAAGTCTCCCCGGAGGATTTAACCGTAGATATTAGGCCGCGTTAATGAACAGTTTAGCATACCTTGGATGTGCCTTGATTTTCCTTTTTGAAGAGATAATGTAATACAATTGTGTTCTGACACCCTGCCCGGTGACCTTCCCCTGCTTATCATAAAACAGATTAAAATCAGTAAAGATGAGATGCCGACATTAACTCAGGACCTATCAATCATCTCGTACGGGAAGGAAAATAAGTACTGAGCGGGGAAACAAAAACGGAGCGCCACAAAGTGACGGATTCAAGGGTAACTGCGATTTGATCATGTTGCATGGCTCCTATTTGTGTTATTACTGGCTATAATGCTTATCACCACTACATTCACTTTAAAAGATGAAAACCTCTAAATCATATGAGCACAGTGCAATCGGTCATTGAAATATATATATATTTTTTTCCGTTTATAGTGGTGTTGAAAAAATTTATTCCTTCAGTCTTCAATGATATTCAACTATTGTCGACTTTATGACCGGGTGCATTTTGTGGCTTCCTGGCCAGACAGAGCGTTGTTGCTGGTGAAAGGAGCATAACTTTTTTTTTATTGATAAGGGGTTCCGTTTTTTCTCGAGACAGACAGCTGTGTTTTATTAATGTTTTTACGCAAATGTTCAATTGTTTTTCACGATATTGTAGACAGAAACAGTAAAAAAAAAATACACTTTGTCATAATCCTGCACCAGATGATGAGCACGCCCCCAGAAATATATCATAAACTGTGTTCCCCTATTTCTCACATTTAATTTAATACATAAAATATGTAGTCAACTCTCTATTTAAGGAAAGTTAATTTTTAAAAGACTTTTCTGTTTTTCCTTTGTTGCTTTTTCACACACACACACACACACACACACACACACACACACATATTATATATATCTAGCTCTATCTATCTATCTATATATATATATATATATATATATATATATATATATATATATATATATATACACATTATAATAAATACATATATTTTATTTTTGTATTTCAGTGTGGTCTAACTAGAAGTTATATATCAGCTTCAGGTGTACTAAAATAAACATTTATTATTATTATTATTATTTATGCTAGGAGATAATCTGGGACTCCTCTCGCTCCTGTAGGGGGTATACCCAGTGATCATGTGATCATAGAATTATGACATCCTACTACATAGTTTTCTACTGAACATTGTGCATCACTCTTTCCCTGACCATAAATCGATAACAATTTTTCCTCACCAGCTCCCTGTTATGACAGCTTTCCTTCACATGTGTCAAAACATGCAACAGAAATAAACTTGATAGGTGGTAGCCTGGTGTTAATGAGATCATCCAACTTGGGTGTGAACATATCACCAACATTTATCCATAAGAAGCCGAACCTCCAGTCAACGTAGGCCACGCCCCAATTTAACCAATCTACACAATGACGCCCAAGGCCAAATCAAGCCCCAGACCATCTGCACATAATTCCCACCCATTTTACGGTCAGAAAATTGGGCCTGTCCTGCTGCAATCGGGACAATTGGAAGGAATGGGTGGCCACTCACCAAAATCACATAAATCTCTTGTCAACATTGGGGACATTTCTGAAAACCAGTGGTGTTGACCATAGTATCCAATCAGATCCTAGGTGTTATTTTTGTAGTTCAGTTTAGAAAATGAACGCAAACATCTGATTGGCCGAGAGGAAGTTCAGGACCACCCATCCTCAACTTCCCTTTCATTTCCTCGTTTCCCTTATTCAGGCAGCGGCAGGCGTGACAAGTGGCTTATTATCACATAGCTCTTTGATTCTCTCTTTTCTTCTCCCATCTATCTATCTCTCTTCTGTCCCTGTGGTGGCTCTAGGATTTCTCCCACCATCAGAGCTCTTCCCATCATCAGAGCTCTTCTCTTCTCTTCATCATCCTTTTTCCAAGTGACAAGTATGGATGGTCAGGTCAAGCACAGTAGCTGCATGTAGTGTACAGAGCAGCTTTAGGACTAGAAGCCAATCATCGTGTCCTGCAGACGGACAGTGGCCAATGGTATCAGATTTATGATTTAGACCTGATCTCATTGGCCGATGCTCACCTGCCGGCTCCTAATGATTGTCCCATCGCTGCTCTATATTCTAACTATGGCTGCTGTGATTGGCCACACTTCCACACTATTCTGTCCACCTGAAATGACAATGCCTGGGGCAGTCTGCTAGTTAATGGCAGCTCCTGGGGAGACCCCCTTAGCGACACACATAATGAGCCCACCAGGATCTCCCAGAGGGAAAATGCGACTGCGGAGGGGGGAATGGGGCACCACAAATCTCATCATTTTGGCCTTGCAATGTAACAACACGTCATTTCATGACGAGATGACGCAATTTGCTGTGAGTCATGTCATGGTGTCCCCCATTACACCCTCTTCACCAGGAAGTGGGCAAGATGCGGGGGAATGCCCTGCTCTCCTCGGAGTCCAGGAGACTTGCTTTAAATTCGGGGTCTCCTGAATGTTCCAAAAGAGTGGGCAATTATGTACTATTGTTAGGTGCTAGTATACACACGTGTACGCCTGACAAATATACTACTGGTTTTGAGCTGTATACATCTTGATATGTGTCCAACGTAACATATACATGTAAATATGCTGTTACTTGCATGTGTTTTCTCCTATGTCTGTTCTGTGCATTGCAAATTAGTCCCATTGACTTATGTGCACATTTATGTATTTTTTTTGCTCCACCATCATCCTATGCAAAATCTTCTCAATCTGTGAATTGGAAATCTACCAAAAAATCAAATATATATGAATTTCATTTCATATAGATTTACATTTAAGAGGAGCTTCATATTACTGCTCTGTGCTGTTGGGAGACCCTGCTCCTTCCAATATCTAACTCTTGCTCTTTGTCTTCCCACTCACTTCCAGTCATCATATCATCATAACAATACTGCCTGCAGCCCTGTCCTCACAGAACTACACAGGTGGACAGGTCACTGCCTCCTACAAGATCAGCTCACTCATCTCCTGAAATAATCAGTGCTGCTGTGAACATTCCAGTGATTTGATTGGCTGCAAGTTGTTGCCAACCTCAGGACTGAGGCCACAAGACAAGCAGGGGATGAAAAATGATAGGATGAAGGTGCTCTGACCCTAGGCACCTTAATAAATGTGCAAAATACCATAATATCATAATATACGCAGATACCAACTCACAAGATCACAATGGTACCCGAGGACTCCGTGTGCCAAATGGTAATCTGTGGATAACATTTACGGAAAAGTCTTATAGGAACTTGGGTAGGGATTTAGAGTTAGACCAAAGATTAGTTTGAAGACAAGTTTTTACAAAGCTATACACACACCTTTATTTCCAAAAGATGATTTAGACAGTAACTCTTTAGTACATAAATGTATGCAATTGCTGAATCTTTAACCAAGGCAGGTGCCAGTGTGTTATCAATTCCACATTCATGCTATTTATCAGGACTATTTAAAAGGATCACAATTTTCTTTAGTCCTGTCCATCCTGGGAGAATCTGAATTGCAAAAAAGGAATTGAGGAAAAACAGAAAAAGGGTTTTGAAAGTTCTGCCAAATCTGACAGCACAGGCTGAATAAAAAGTGACTTTTATCTGACAGTCCATCAATCATCTTCTAAACTGTTCAAAGTGTCTTTCAGAGCTCTGTCCCAGTCTGGACACTTTTATTCCAGCTATTTCCAATCCATGTACCACTGGCCAACTAGTATTCCTCTCCCGCACACCCAGGCTTATATAATAACGAACCGTTTCAAGACTGGAGATTATTACAAGATGCTAAGCTTGGTTTCTAAAGAAACTCATTAACTGTCACATTGTTGTCCTCATTGATCAATGCCAAACAGATAAGGCCCTGGTCAGGAACAGAACTCATGACCCCAGTGCTGTGAGGCAGACATGCTAACCACTGAGCCACAGCGCTTCCTAATTATATTGCTCTATCCAACAAAACTAAATGTTGTTTTTGCATTTATGCATCTAATCAGGCTCATTATTAAGCATATACTATACTCTGATTGGCACTCCACCTCATGCCCAGACAGCTCCTCTTATCATACTGTGAAAAAATGTGCTGATTGGTACAAATGACATAGAATCAGACATAATGGTTTACAACATTCCGAGCTAGTTAGAAACAGATTTGGTGGTGTGCATCTGTATTTTTGAAACTTCATAAATAACCCTCAATCATACCCTGTAGACCTGCCCTCTAGTTGGGACGGAGAGGAGGTCTACAAACCCAAGGTGGATGACTTGGAGTGACGCAATTCATGTCATCATGGTCTGCCCACCACTACATAATAACCTGCCCGCCGGCGATGACGCAAATTGCATCAACATGCAGCATTGGGCTGAAGAATTGATGTTCCCAGGAGACCAGAAGGACTTACTAAAACCTGAGAACCTCCGCACCATGCTCGCCGCCATTTATTCCACCGGAAGGGAGGTGATGTGCAGATGTGGAGGGGGCTTTGAAATGCTGCCCTTTGGCCCACCCACAGCAAAATGACGAGATCTCCGCATGGGGGCTTTTTCATCGCAAATCGTGTCATTGAGTCCCAATTCCCTCCTATTTCACTTGGAAGTGGACAGGATTTGGGAGAAAGGCCTGCTATCCCCGGAGTTCCACATGAAATTTGGCATGGGCAGCACGGTGGCTCAGTGGTTAGCACTTCTGCCTCACAGCACTGGGGTCATGAGTTCAATTCCCCATCATGGCCTTATCTGTGAGGAGTTTGTATGTTCTCCCCGTGTTTGCGTGGGTTTCCTCCAGGTGCTCTGGTTTCCTCCCACGCTCCAAAAACATACTGGTAGGTTATTTGTCTGCTAACAAATTGACCCTAGTGTCTGTGTGTGTGTATGTTAGGGAATTTAGACTGTAAGCTTCAATGGGGTAGGGACTGATGTGAGTGAGTTCTCTGAACAGCGCTGTGGAATCAGTGGCGCTATATAAATAAATGGTGATGATGATGATAAGCCCCCAATACAATACTTGCATGCTTGCATTAGACTAAAGTTAATTGCTGATTGGTTGCTATGGGTCAGTGCATAATTTGCACCAAAATTACATTTTGGTAAATGAGGTTTGATATTTTATGCCTGTGTTGCTGAATGTTTCTTATGTAACCTCAAATGTTCAATAACTGCATAAATAAATTCTCTAAAAAAAAACCTGATAAGCGTGTGACACATCAGCACAATTACTTTCAATTTGTAATTTTTTTTTTTTTTAACAAACTGCCATTAATAACCGTACCAGATGGAAGTGCTATCAGCTTGTGATACAAGTAAGAAAAAAAAATACAATACACCGAACGCCAGATCAGTTTCATAAAGTTTGCAGATCACAGGAAAATTAGATCACTTAGCAAACATTTTTTTTTTTAAATTGTAATTAACCAAATAGGCAGACGGCTATTATCCCATGCGCTGTATCATTTTCCTCCATTCGACCTTCACTCAATAATCTTGTCACTTTGCGAAAGGCTGTTGATCGGGGGAAAGGTTTAGAACACCTTGGATTGTGTTAGAGACAGCTGCAGCGCCAGGCTGCTGCGATTCGAGAAATTCAGAGGACAAACGCGATAAATTAGGAATGAAAATCAATTAAAGAAGAAAAAAAAAAAATCACATCAACTCTAGCCAGTGATATACTGCCGTGGAAAGTCCTTATTGCTAGTCTGATTTCCAGAGAAAGCGCCGAATACATAAATAATTTTTTTTAAACTATTTTCTATCGCTTTTCTGCTACTAATGATTCCAGTGAAGCCGCTGACAGCTCTGCATTCAGCATAATAAATTTACAAGCAATCAAAAAAATACCATGCTGGGTTTTAATGCATCCATCACAGTTTTAATGCCCTGTCACGCAGATGACAGTATTTATGATTGCTCTGATATATAAAAAAAAAAAACTTTGAAGTGTCATTCACAAAAAGTTCTTACTGGGCCTGCAAACCTTTTGTTCCCGGTTGTTTCCTTTGTTCTGGCTACTTCTAGTTTCTGTTGCAAAACTAGCATATTTTGCAAAACAGAATGATGATTTATTGTTGATTTTGAATGCACTATATCAACAAGGAGCACATACAGGATGTCATTGGACCACTACCTTTGTCAAGGTGCTACATTATTTAAATGCATAGTTTACAGATACTAAACATACAAACATCTAAATGTCACACATAAATTACAAATACGCAGAGCACTCAGTATTTTAGATAGATGCCAACGCTCCCGGAAGGTCTGGAAGACTCCTGAAAATTGTATCGTGTAGCAGAGGAGGCGGGGCTTAATGATGCGGTTCGCATGGTCAAGAAGTTCCTAGGACTCGCCGGCGAGATTTGCTATGCCACGAGGGGGGGGTCACTCAGGGCTGTTGTGTAGCATTATTTGTGTGGGTAGGCACACAGCCCGTAGTCCCCTATCCCCAACAATTTTATAAACCATATCTTTTGTTGGTGTTATTTCCAAAGACGACTGGAATTCCAAATTGTATATCTCATTTTGTGCTTGTGCCCTGCGCACACGTATATGTGCATTTTCTACAGAGTACATACGTTTCACTTTCTTACAAGGCCTACCTGTGCACTACCCACACTCTAGGAGCAAAGGGGCAAAGATAGGCCCAAGTACGGTCTCGTTTTGGCCCTTCCCTCCTAATTAAATCAAATTTGACAAAGTTATAAGGTTCATTTACTAACCGTAGAATATGCAAACATGCAGCTCACTATATTATGCATCAATGTGGCTGGCACAGACATGGATGGATGCCCACTTCCTGTACTGCCCATTTCCTGTACTGCTATTGTAAAATTGTTCTGTGTGAGTTCTGCAGGAACACAGGCCCACATAAAGTAAATATAGTGTAAAATTTTAACTCAAAGTCCTCCTGGCTACCTCTTGACCGTCATCTTGTTTAATTTTAACATTAATATTTTTATCCTAAATTACTGATCGTGAGTGTTAAGTACATTATCAAGACAAGGGGACACAGATATAAAATACTGCCCCTTCTAATGAGCAGAGGTGTAGAGTCCTATCTAATAATCATTGTTGCGTTGTCGGATCTTGTGGGAGATCCAGTGCCATTGCTCACACAGAAACAGGGGTAGCAGTGTTCTTGTCACTCTCCAGTCTCCAGTGACATTGCTCAGTGCCATTGCTCACACAGAGACAGGGGTAGCAGTGTCCTTGTCACTCTCCAGTCTCCAGTGACATTGCTCAGTGCCATTGCTCACACAGAGACAGGGGTAGCAGTGTTCTTGTCACTCTCCAGTCTCCAGTGACATTGCTCAGTGCCATTGCTCACACAGAAACAGGGGTAGCAGTGTTCTTGTCACTCTCCAGTCTCCAGTGACATTGCTCAGTGCCACTGCTCACACAGAAACAGGGGTAGTAGTGTTCTTGTCACTCTCCAGTCTCCAGTGACATTTCTCAGTGCCATTGCTCATACAGAAACAGGGGTAGCAGTGTTCTTGTCACTCTCCAGTCTCCAGTGACATTTCTCAGTGCCATTGCTCACACAGAAACAGGGGTAGCAGTGTTCTTGTCACTCTCCAGTCTCCAGTGACATTGCTCAGTGCCATTGCTCACACAGAAACAGGGGTAGCAGTGTTCTTGTCACTTGACAAAAATTGACTAGAAATGACTGGAAATTAATGTTATTGAGGTTAATAATAATGTGATTTTAGCCCAAACAAATAGGGATTTCAGAAAAAAAAAATAGGGATCTAAAACCAAACCCGAAGTTAATCCAAAACCAAAACCAAAACACGGGGGTCAGTGAACATCTCATAGTAGTGTGTCCTTACTTCTGTCTTCTAACATCCCAGATAAGATTTATTGGCTGCTTGCAAGATACTTACCGGTCTTCCTAGATATGTTCGTGGTCAATTACGATTTACACATGTGTGGTTTTGGAATAGTGGGCGATTGTGCACATATGTTAATGTGTAGGATATCTACATAAGCCCAGGACTGGCTTCACTTAGACCTTCCCATTGTCCCTGAACATCATTCTTCGCTGCCTGCCCTGACCTTAATGCCTGGTTTGACCCTGAATTGTCGTCTCCTGGTTTTGTACCACTTTTCCCATTCCTCTCTTGCCTATGTTGATCGCTAGTTGTAGCTATATATTGGTTAGCCACAATAACTACATGTACAACACCTAGAAGCAACCAAATACCAGTGAACACATTAAGTTCTACGTCAAAAGGGAGCTGCTAAAGCTGAAAACCACTACTAACTTGGCTTTAGTGGTGACCTACTGGCACCACTGGTGACCATTACATTATATTGTAAGATAATTTAGACACACAATTGTCCCCCAAAAAGGTCCACGCAAACACGGGGAAACCCATGCAAACACGGGGAGAACATACAAACTCCTCGCAGATAAGGCCATGGTTGGGAATTGACTTCGTGACCCCAGTGCTGAAAGTCAGAAGTGCTAACCACTGAGCCACCGTGCTGCCCAATGCCGGCTTTTTGCGAGCAGAAAGCTGGGTTAAAATTACCGTAATAACGGTAATACATTTAACGCCGCGCTAATTCGGGGGGAATTGAGTTCCCCCCATTGTTACATATATGAGGGCCACACTGATCGGAGAAAATTAGTAAAAAGACATTTAAATAAATAATAAATGTCTTTACAATATTGCGTTATAACATAATGTAGCTATCAGTGTACCCCCACAAGTTTAATATAAAAAGAAAACAAGTGTGTTTGATTTTTTTAGTTTACATTTTTAATATATATTTTTTATTGTTTTTTTTAAAAAACAAGGCACTAAAGTGCCATACATTTTACATTAGTTCCACTCTGAATCTATAAAGAAACATCAATTATTAATACAAATCTCTTGGGGGTAAAATTATCAAGCTGCGGGTTTGAAAAAGTGGAGATGTTGCCTATAGCAACCAATCAGATTGTAGCTGTCATTTTGTAGAATGTACTAAATAATTTTTTACTAAAATGTACTAAACAATCATTTTTCTCCTTTTCTCTGCTTATATCTGTTTATATGGCTTTGTAATGTTTATATGTTTATACTAGGTCACTGATGATTGATTTTATACCTGCTGTAATAATATATTGGATATTATTTCTGTATAGTTTTTTATATTTTATGTCTACTTTTTATATATATATATATATATATATATATATATATATATATGTATAAATATATATACACACACACACACACACATATATATATAAATATATATATATATATATATATATATATATATATATATACACAAGTTAACCCGTGCATGATACTCATGCATTCTAGTCAAATCAAGCTACTTAAGGTGTTAAAAAGGTTCTTGTCATGCATTTGGGGCTAGGCCAGGCCTCCTCAGGGGAAGAGCGTTACTTCACGATGTAAGCGCCCTTTTTTAACGTGGTTTTGTCCACATGTCACCACCTCATCATTCATCTTCATCGCCTCATCCTTCATCTTCATCGCCTCATCCTTCATCTTCATCGCCACATCCTTAATCTCCATCATCTTACTGTTCTAAAACCTCTCGATACACAACGTTTCTGCTAAACACCTTATCGCTGTGCTCAATCAGTCTTCCTTGAAGGGCAGTATTCATAACCTGCACTTTCACATCACTGCTTCTCCGTACTCGTAAAAATGCGACATACAATTGTCCATGATAAATAAATACCCACACGGTCAAGTGTTTGACCCTGTGACTTGTTAATGGTCATAGCAAATGCCGCCTTCAAAGGGAACTGCCGCCGTCTTAGCTTAAACGGCAGTCCTGTTTCGGATGGATATTAGTCAATCCGAGTTATCATCACCTTCTCTCCTTCAGCAGAGTCAGTCAAAACTTCTGCTTGTATCACATTCGTTTTCAGTGCTGTCACTACTAATTGAGTGCCATTGCACAGTCCTCTCTTAACATTCAGATTTCTCAATAGCATAATAATGCTTCCAACTTTCAATCTTAATCTGTGCCTTGGCATTCCGGAAGGAGTCAAGAGTTTGAGCCCTCAACTCGTAAATTTAGCCTTTACTACCCCTCCCACGGGGGGAAAGGGGGATGATGGAAGTTAACTGACTTCACTATTATAATTCTTTTGTCAAAAAATGTCAGTATACCAAATTTCAGGTCAATTGGATGAGCCCTTTCTGAGAAAAGTTTTTTCCACACACACACACACACACACACACACACACTAACACATGCCACTAGGCTTATATATATTACAAGTTAACCCGTGCATGATACTCATGCATTTTTTTGTCAAATAATGTCAGTATACCAAATTTCAGGTCATTCGGATGAGCCCTTTCTGAGAAAATAGTTTTTTCCACAGACACACACACACACACACACACACACACTAACACACGCCGCTACATATGCAGGGGCGGATCTAGAAAATGTTTGTTCCCCGGGGGGAGGTTAGGGCAGGGCGATTTAGGCCCCGCCCCCTTTCCGACTTCTGAGGTATGTGCAGGTCCGCTCGGCAGTGACAGGCAGGGACAGTGTGCTTCCCGGCTGCTCTGATTGTGTTTAAAACACAGCAGCACACTGTCACTGCCAAACGGACCTGCACATACTGTGCAGCCGTCGGCAGCAAACCCCTGCTAGGGGGGGAGGGGGGGGGGCGATTGCCCCGATCGCACCCCCCTGGATCCGTCACTGTACACATGTGTGTTCATGAGGTAAAATTACCTCACGAAAATGAGTTTGACCCCTCAACTCGTCAATAATGTCAGTATACCAAATTTCAGCCCTTTTTGAGTTTTTTTTTCCACACACACTAAGAATTTAGTAGGTCAGTTAACCCGTGCATGATACTCATGCATTCTAGTCAAATCAAGCTACTTAAGGTGTTAAAAACTCCCCACTGTCACCCCCGGCAACCACCAACCACTCACAACTGTCACTTCTCCTTCAAGAAATATATAGGTCAGTGTATAACTCTGCCCAGCAGGTGGCGCTGCAGCGTGTTTTTTTTTTTTCACACACAGACAGACTAACACACGCCACTAGACATTTATATTATAGATACATATATATATATATATATATATATATATATATATATATGTGTATCTATATATATATATAGATATATATATATATATATATATTCCAGATAAGCTATTGTCTTTTTAAATGATGTACGGGCATTAATTGCTCAGATGAGCTGTTTATTTTATTTTATTTGGTAATAAATATTTGTAATATTTTTAACTATACATTGAGAGGTCTGTTCTGGTTTTGAAATGTATTATGCTATGGCTATCCTTTTTTCATTGAGTTCTATTGGATTGATGGCCTGCTCAGAATTTACTGAGAAAGAACTAGGGCCCCGATAGAATAAACTACTTATTTACTCATTTTTGGTACGCGGTCACTTCTATGGAATTGTAATTCACTTTATGGTTGTCAGACTTACACTATGTTTGGCGCGTCTGTTTCTTTGTATTCATTCTGTACTAAATAAATGATAACTAGAATCTGATTGGTTGCTATAGGCAACATCTCCACTTTTTCAAACCCGCAGTTTGATAAATTTACTCCCTGGTGTCTTTTCTGTAATACGGATTTATTAAGTATGCTAAGTGTGAAGCAACAAAAAATAGTTTTTAATCTTATAGCGACTGGAGTAAAACATTTTTTTTTTCTATCTCTCTTATTAGCCTACAAGAATGACTTCTGAGTCTGTCTCTTCCCCCTTGTTCACTCTGTGATTAGTAGAAAATTCTAACAGGAAAGGTGGGAGGCAAATTAAAAAAAGTTAACGAAAATTTCTTTTGAATGGAACAAATCACAAATACGATATATAGTTTATTTTTGTTATTACACCAATATAATTATTTCCCACTATAAAATGTAAACACATATTTGAAACCTGTGGCTTTTGAGTTGATGCGTTGAACATATCACGTTGTTGAAAGCAAAACATAAACTGTATTGGATGTCTACACCTCAAGTTATTGATGGTATAGAGAGAGATAACTGAAGAATCAGTTCAACAAACACAATCCAGACACATCCATTTCAGGAAGCGCTAGTGTTTAATGTTGTAATTGCTACATTTATCTTAAGATTTGTTTTTAATTGTCTATTGAAACATTTTTAAATATTTAATACTATGAATGAAAGTGCTTAAATAACCCACTATCAATAATGGCTGGAGAGAAGCTCTGAGCATTTAAACGGAGTATTTTCCTATTGATTACGCTTCTGCTGTTTTCTTCAAATTATTTAAAAAGATTTTTCTTGTTTGGGAAGGGAGGGGGGGGGGGGGGGGGGGTGTTTCTGGAACAAAAGACATCTTTGCTGAAGGTTCTAGCCTGTCAGTTTTAGCACAAAATACAACGTCTGAATGAAAAATAACAAACAAAAATCAGGTACGAGTAAAGAAGTAAAACAGGTTTTGGTGAAATTAGTCAACAGTTGAGGGCGTTGGATGTCATTTGCAGGGAGAAGTATAAACAGAAATTCAATTCAAAATATAAGAGAATAGTTGTTCTTGAATACATGAAAACTGTAGTAAGGTTTTTTATTTTGACGTATTCCCATGATAAAGGCTGAAGACAATGGGCCTGATTCATTAAGGAAAGTAAGGCAAAAAAAGTTTTCTCCTGCACAAACCATGTTACAATGCAAGGGGTGCAATTAGTTTATTATTTTGCACATAAGATAAATACTGGCTGTTTTTTCATATAGCACACAAATACTGGATGCTCTATTTGTATAATGAAATGTAAAGTTGATCTAGGACATGTCCTACCCCAACTATAAATCTGTCCCCACATTTTAAATTTACCCCCCCTCCAATGCAACATGGTTTTGCCAAAATGCAAAGTTACTCCTTTTTTTTTGCTTTTTTTTCCTTAATGACTCAGGTCCAATGAGTCATCCCCGGCGGGCGCTTGAGGATAAGCGAGTAGGAGCGACGAATGGAGACAGGCGCCACCTCCCCCTTCACCCTTAGTAGCGCTCTGTTCTAGTATACAGTTCTGATATTAATGAAAAGAAATGCATAGGCAAACTGAGGGGGGGTTCCTAGTGCCTGGAAACCCCCCTACAAGCCTGGGGCACTGTATAACTGAGGTGACTGGACCCTGTCCCTGCTTCACACAGCTCTGCTTGAAAAGGGAGAGCTGCATGCACCTAACAGTAGTGCACGCAGCATTGCCCATGTATATTTTGGGGATAGGGAGAGTTGGAGAGCAGCCAAGCACTGTCTAAAATTATAGCCATGCCCCCATGCATGCTGGTCACGCCCACTGGTGGCATGGTGTGGAAACAGCATATTAGCGCCCTAGGCTATGCATGGGTGCAAATGGCATAAAACGCCAATTTTTGCATGATAGTGCTTGTTTAAAAAGGCAGCGAATGGATTTAATATGTCAAATTGGCGGTGTCTGTGGCCTGGCTGTGTTCTTCAGAAATTGCTCGCTCATGAATAATTAATACCTGCAATCACTGTAGTCCTGTGATTGACAGCATGACAGGAGTACGTACAGGAAGGATTCCACCTATCCTGCCCCTATTTCCCTCCCTGCATCAGTCACCATGGTAGCGTGTGACTAATGACTGCCGCAACGGCAAGGGCGGTGTACAAGCGCCACCTCGGGCTGTCGTAGCGGGTCTGTATAGCACATTGAGTTTTAGGTATCATTTTGTTTTGGCCAAAATGTAAATATACTCAGACAGCCGCACATCTTTTATTGCAATATTGATTGTGCCACAGTTTATGGAGGGGGAAATTGCCAAAAGCTAACAGCAAGAGTGGCATAAATAACCAAGAACAATATAAAACACTTATCATTGAATGAATAAATAAAAGCAGGAATCAATAGGAAAGCTGTAAATGGCTAGATGGCAGATTACTAAGTGTATCAAGTGAAACATAGTATCAGGACTTCACATTACAATTATTAATAATGGTAAAGGGTCAAATGCAACATGGATAAATTAAGAAAATGGTTTGATTTGTTTAAAAAATAGTACAGAAATGTCTGATGGTATCGCAGAACTTGACTTATGACTGTGAGCTCATGTTTTCAAGACGTTTGTTTATTCATAGTAAAAAGTTTAGTTCGGAAATGTTTACTTACAAGAGACGACATGGAATAGAGGTAAGAGAATAAGAGGAGGTTGGTGATGCCATTTGATGTAACTTGTCTCCAACGAAGGGCTATTTGGGGGGTTGGCTAGTGACCGCTAAGTAATTAAAGACCAAACATCATCACCATTTATTTATATAAGTTCTGCAGCAGAGAATATTTGTCAATCATATTATTCCCTGCTCCATCGGAGCTTACAGTCTAAATTCCCTAACACACACACACAGAGACTAGTGTTAATGTTCGTCAGCAGCCAATTAACCCACCAGTGTGTTTTTGGAGTATGGGAGGAAACGGGAGCACCCGGAGGAAACCCACACAAACACGGGGAGAACATATGAACTCCACACCGACTCGTGACCTCAGAGCTACTGTATGTGGTACGGCAATGGTCTGAATGATAGACTACGGGCAAAGTGAGATATAAGTGGGAGATAGTCCAGAGTAAGAGATTTAAAGTATCAGACATCATCAGCACCATCGACATTTATTATATATAGCTGCCAACAGACTCCGTAGCGCTTTACAATAGAGGACAAACACAGTAATAAACAATATTGGGTAAAACAGACCAAGAGGTAAGAGGACCTTGCTCGCAAAGCTTACAATCTATATGTGTGTGGCATATTAATAAATACTAACTTTCTGCTCGTGGGAGTAGTCACCTTTGGAGGAGGTAAATTAAAGGACAATGACAAGGATCAGTTAGATAATGACAACAATACAATTAATTTTATCTGCCATCCTAATAAAGATGGATGTTGAGCAGCACAGTGGCCTAGTGGTTAGCACTTCTGCCTCACAGCACTGGGGTCATGAGTTTTATTCCCGACCATGGCCTTATCTGTGTGGAGTTTGTATGTTCTCCCTGTGTTTGCGTGGGTTTTCTCCGGGTGCTCCGGTTTCCTCCCACACTCCAAAAACATACTGGTAGGTTAATTGGCTGCTATCAAAAATTGACCCTAGTCTCTCTCTCTCTGTCTGTGAGTGTGTGTCTATATTAAACAATTTAGACTGTAAGCTCCAATGGGTCAGGGACTGATGGGAGTGACTTCTCTGTACAGCGCTGCGGAATTAGTGGCGCTATATAAATAAATGATGATGATAGCCGTTTTAAAAATCACTGTGCCCATGTTCAAGATTTCTGTGTCCCTCCGGAAATATGGCGCCAGAGCGGAAGAGAGCAAAGTCTCTGGAACAGTGCCAGAGATTTCTTACCGCTCCAAAGGAGAGCGCAGAAATGTAGCGCTGAACGCCACTGTTCTGGGTGTAAGGTGGCCCTTGTAGGGCCCCTTTGACTCAGGGGTTCATCTGCACTGCACCCATTATCGATAGGCCACTGATGTTGGGGTTCCCTGGCTTGTTTACTTTGCCCCCCCTTGTTGAAACTCCAGCCCTGGCGATATAGTTGATTCCAGTCACTCAGCCAGGTGAACAGCAAGAACAGTGGGTTAGAAATCACACATTACATCACAATAAACCTCACTTCCTCCACTGAGTGATAAAGTGGCTGTAAAACCAGCTCTGTCATTAACTGCAAGTCATTTTAATGTGGGCCTGCAGCCCCCCGTAAAAGATAACCAGCGAAAGGCAAGTGGCAGGGCTGTAATTCTCTGCCCTGAGATGGAATGTTGAATCTACACACTGATAATTGACTTTCTGGCTATTCACAAATCATAACACTTCCCCGGCTCCGGCCTCTGCTGCCAAGTCAGGCGCTGGGTACAGACCTCACAGCGGGCAGTGGAGACAAGGCAACACCTGTTCGCTGTAAACAAGTGCTTGCCAATCTTTCAAGCATCACAAAATTAGCCATAACCGGGGCGGAGAAGTGTGTAGACGACTTTATCATGCGGGGCTATGTCCTATAACTCTGCTTCCTGGCACGGAATGACAAAGAAAACAACAGTCATAGAGTCGTATTCTCCAAAGTGGAGCAAAAAACCATAAATTTCAACCACGTTGCTATATATATATATATATATATATATATATATATATACAAGTTAACCCGTGCATGATACTTATGCATTCTAGTCAAATCAAGCTACTCAAGGTGTTAAAAAGGTTCTTGTCATGCATTTGGGCCTAGCCCAGGCCTCCTCAGGGGAAGAGTGTTACTTCCCGACGCAAGCGCCCTTTTTTAACGTGGTTTTGTCCACATGTCACCACCTCATCATTTTTCTCCATCACCTCATCCTTCATCTTCATCGCCACTTCCTTCATCAAGCTACTTAAGGTGTTAAAAACTCCCCACTGTCACCCCCGGCAACCACCAACCACTCCCAACTGTCACTTCTCCTTCAAGAAATATATAGGTCAGTGTATAACTCTGCCCAGCAGGTGGCGCTGCAGCTTGGGGTTTTTTTTTCCCACACACGCCACTAGGCATTTATATAGTAGATATATATATATATATATATATATATATATATATATATATATATATATATAATTGATAAGAAGCGATTTGCCCATAGTAGTGTATGTATGTCCAATTAGTGCCAAACGACCGTTTCGATGCCCCTGAAGCACCTTTCTCAAGGGCTGCTAAACCTGTAATGTTCTAAAAATGGCGCTTAAAAAGACCTAATGGAGCCTAATTACACAAAACACACCCCCGCCCCCGAAACCCCTGTGTGCAAAGATATCATCATCATCATCAGCAGCATTTATTTATATAGCGCCAGCAAATTCCGTAGCGCTTTACAATTGGGAACAAACATTAATAAAACAATACTGGGTAATACATACAGACAGAGAGGTAAGAGAACCCTGCTCACAAGCTTACAATCTATAGGACAATGGGAGTTTGAAACACAAGGGCACGTGCTACATCATATTGCGCACTGGACCAGCTAGAATGCAAAGGTAAAGTATTGAGTGGGCTGTGTGTGTACCAATGTTGGTCAGAGGGTTGTTGTCTTGTGTTAGATGTGTAGAGGATGGTAATATGGTATCCTAGGAAGATTAAGATGCTGGTTGAGGAATACTATAAGCTTGTCTGAAGAGGTGGGTTTTCAGAGAACGCTTGAAGGTTTGAAGACTAGAGGAAAGACTTACTGTGCGAGGGAGGGAATTCCACAATGTGGGTGCAGCCCGAAAAAAAGTCCTGTAACTGGGAATGGGAGAATGTGATGAGAGTGGAAGAGTGACGTAGATCTTATGCGGAATGGAGGTATCGAGTTGAAAGATATAAACAAATATTACATATACTAAAACACTCAGATTTGAGTATTTTGTGTAAGTATATGTTGTCTTTGTTTATAGCTTTGCACACCGGTGTTTCGGGGGTGGGGGTGTGTTTTGTGTAATGACTGAATACACTGATGAACATAGAGCATACTTACCAGCGCCGTGGAGTCTCCCATCCTGCCCACCTCACCCGAGAGACTGGATTTCGGGAGTCTGCCTGAGAGTGTGTAAGTATGAAGTAGAGGTGATGTGTGGCTCTTCTTGCACAAAAGTTCACCCTTTCGTCCACAAACAATGTAAGTGGTGTTCTTATCAGTTGGTGGTGTCATGACAAAGAGACACATTAACTTAATCCATTCCTGCTTGCAAAACATTGAAATCAGGGATGAATTACATCATTGAAGCATGTAGTCACATGACCCTAGGCGCCATATGCCCCGCCCCATCTGCTGGAGGTGATGCCCAAAGCAACCAATCAGATTCTAGTTATCATTTTCTATAATGTACTAGACAAATGATAGCTAGAATCTGGGCAACATCTCTACTCTTCCCTTTTAGAAGGATTGATAAATCTACCCCCTGGTTCTAGCACAGAACAGAATATAGTGACAGATGCTCAGATAAACTTATGAGTTGATTTTTTTGGGTTCCCTAAGTAAATGTATCATTGCTGCTGCTGTAACAGTTTGCTTACTGCGCAGAGGAAAAGCTGCCTCTCAGCCTCTGCCGCCCTAGGCACCTGTCTACTGTGCAGAACGCTAAATCTGGCACCGGTTAAACCTATAAACATTATTTGCATTGACTTTGGTGTGGACTCCAATAGTGATCCTCTATAATCAGGGGAACTGGGCTACCGATAACAGTCAGGAACTATCTGTGGATTCCTTATCATCTAAGCTGCTGTTATTTCACATCGTTGTATGCTCCTGGAATAAACACAGGGGCAAACGCAGGATTTGTAGAGGGGGGTTTCCACACCACACCACCAGTGGGTGTGACCAGTATGTATGGGGGCGTGGCTATAATATTAGACAGTGCTTGGCTGCTCTCCAACTCTTCCAATCCCTATAATATACATGGGCAATGCTGAGTGTACTACTGTTAGGTGCACGCAGCTCTCCCTTTTCAAGCCCACTTGGGCAGGATGCGGGAGAATTGTCTGCTCTCCCGGGAGTCTGGGAGACCTACCCAGATTCCAGGAGTCTCCCGGACTTTCCAGGAGAGTTAGCAAGTATGATATATCATAGCACAAAGAAACAGTTTAAGGGGAATCAAAACTACTATTTGACATTAAGTAATAGCTAGAGATTGCTGAAATAATTCAAACAGTTGCAAAACTCAGTCGAGTTTGGCAGGTTAAAGACCTTGAACTCGCCAAGTTCCGCAGTCGCCATAAACTCGTGTTTGTAGTTGGAAGTTTGCTTTTTCGGTTCAGGTTTGTAGATCTTAAAAGAGATTAATAAAATGATGCCTATCAAATAACAGTCTATAGTATTTGTAACAGTTTCTTAATTCAAACAGTGAATATTTCTGTGTTTGAGGCTGAAGTTTAAGGTCGCATTGAAAACCTTTAAGAATATTATACCATTCAGACATTACACTCAGACATGGTCAAACCAGCTTGAATATGGTCAGTCCTGCTCGCCATACTCGGATTTCATTAAAATTCCATCAGGAGTGTAAGAATCAGATATATCACTGTGATCTAGGACATTTTGATAAATATGCACTGAATAATTTAAATTTCTATCTAAAAATGTTAGTTTTTGGGTTGAGTGGTGGTTAAACAGCATAGCTGTGAAACGAATGTGACAAACATATTTAGACGAAAGGTTAACAAAGTTGCATGCCGCGTCTCCAATTATCCAAATTTCTCCCCAGTCAAATTTGAACAGTGCGAGATGATAGGATGCTATTTTTGCACATTACATCTCAGCTTCTAAGTGCATGATAACTGTTATCCGGATATCAATCAAAGCGGGGCAGATTATGTTTGCCTGATAGCAGATTTCATTAAATGTCACACGTCAGTCAATTTATCCAGATGCCGACTGCTACATCCCAACCAGCTCCCGAGCTCAAAAACTGAGACAATTATTGATATCTTTGATGGTAGTTTTGATTCCTTAGGTTGTAACCCATAGGAGGAAAAATGTTTTTAGAACAAATTTTTCTGTTTGAACAAATGTTGGCCACACATCATAGGCAAATCGAGGGGGGGGGGGGGTTCCTAGTGTGTGGAAACCCCCCTCCAAACCAGGGGCACTGTATAATTGAGGTGGCTGGACCCTGCGCCCCGCTTCACACGGCTCTGCTTGAAAAGGGAGAGCTGCACCTAACAGTAGTGCACGCAGCATTGCCCATGTATATTATGGGGATAGGAAGAGTTGGAGAGCAGCCAAGCACTGTCTACAATTATAGCCACGCCCCCATGCATTCTGGTCACACCCACTGGTGGCGTGGTGTGGAAACCCCCCTCTACAAATTGTCAATTGTGTAAGTATTTAGTTTCATAACTATAACCAATACCAAATAAAAACATGTGTTTTCTTCTCTACAAGTTTTATATAGTTCTAGACTCTGACAATGTGGATAAAAGACCTGAAATACTTGTTCCTAGGGGCGATGTGACCACTTTGCCTCAAGCAACAGAAAACTCTCAATAGTCCCCATTTTGACAGGATTGGTGAGAGTGTCGGAAAGTGGGCGTGACTTCGGTAATATGTGGGCGTGGCTTTTGCCTGTCAATGGGCGGTGCTTAATCTGATTTTTCTTTATGAAATGTTGGGTGGTATGAAGTAAGGGTGGGGCAGGGGAAATTAGGTTTTGCAAAAGTCAACCAAAACCACACGACGATCTTTCCAAACCATAATGCCAATACCCAGTGCTTTTTTTCCCATAGAACGCTGGGAACGGCGTTCCGGGACCTTTTTTTTTTTGATTAGCGGCGGCTTCTCAGCCGGCCTTTAACAATAAAAAACAAAACAAAAAAAAATTACATCTCTCCGGCGCGGCTGCGCCCTCCTCCCTTCTCTATTTGCTATGACTGTCGGGCGCGACGTCATCATGCATGTCGCGCCCGCCTTTCATTCACGGAGGTGTGAGCTGAGGAGCATATTCAACCTAAGAAGAGGAGTGCCACGCCAGAAAAGAAAAGTGAAAAGAAGTGAAGAGGAGAAAGGATGCAATAGAGGTAAGTTAAAGGAAAAATGGGGCGCCGTTTAAAAGAAAGTGGACAATAAAATAAATGGTGAAAGAAATAATTAAAAAGGCCAGCATGAGGGTGGGGGGAAGGGGGGGGGGGTATAAAAATTAGTGGGGCACAGCATAAAAACTCAAGGGGGACCAAAAATTTAGTAGGGGCACTGGCACAGGATGAACACTGAAGGGGGACATAAAAATTATTAGGGGCACTGGCACAGGATAACCACTAACGGGGGACATAAAAATGATTAGGGGCACTGGCACAGGATGAACACTAACGGGGGACATAAAAATTATTAGGGGCACTGGCACAGGATGAACACTAACGGGGGACATAAAAATTATTAGGGGCACTGGCACAGGATGAACACTAACGGCGTTATAAAGGTATGTTTAGACATTAATAGACATTTTCCTAAAATATTAACAAGATGTGAGTTCCACCACCTTTTTTTTTTACAAAAAAAGCACTGCCAATACCCATATGGATGTATAAATAAAGGTTCCACTACATGATTAGGTCTCCTCGCCACTGGGTGTGTACAGGATCGTGTATGCTTCAATCCAAACTCAATTGTATTCAGAATAGTGATATTTTTTGTTCTCCGTAGTAAACTCTTGATCCTTGTGTATCTAGCACACATTGCGTTTAAACTATAGGCACTAATTTTGCGTAACCTTACAACAGTATTGTTTTTCCAGGGACTGTCCTGTTATTTGACAGCCAATGGGGATGTGGTCTGTTCGAGAAGGGGCATGTGTTTCCCTAAAATGGCATGTGGGTTTATTTGGGTGTGGTCTGGGCATAGAGCGTTGTGGCCTATTTGGTCTTGAATTTCCCCTTAATGATGTCGTCAGGTCTAAAATGTTTCTAACAACGTGAAATATTGAGATTCCCACATAAACAGGAAGTGTCTTATTACTATGCATAGTTTTACCTACAAACAATATGGGTCTGATTCATTAAGGATCTTAACTTAAGAAACTTCTTATTTCAGTCTCCTGGACAAAACCATGTTACAATGCAAGGGGTGCAAATTAGTGTTCTGTTTTGCACATAAGTTAAATACTGACTGTATTTCATGTAACACACAAATATCAACTTTAAATTTCAGTGTACAAATAAGCTATCAAGTATTTGTGTGCTGCATGAAAAAACAGTCAGTATTTAACTTATGTGCAAAACAGAAAACTAATTTGCACCCCTTGCATTGTAACATGGTTTTGTCCAGGAGACTGAAATAAGAAGTTTCTCAAGTTAAGATCCTTAATGAATTAGGCCCTAGATTCTTAACATTCCAGTACAAATTCCATCTTTTTGCCATTCCGAATCAACACTGTTTCCGGACAACTGTAACTGTACCGACCACACAAAATGAAGCAAGAGCTGTGGACAGGCCCGGAGCTCCCATTAGGCAAAGTTAGGCACTTGCCTAGGGCGCCGGGCTCTGGAGGGCGCCCTCCAGAATGAAAATTACTTTAAAACTGTGCGGCGACCGCTGACCATACCTGTCACGGCCGCCGCACAGCATTCAGATGCACGGGGGAGGGGGGAAGAGGCTATTGCTCACCACCGCCGCCTCTCTGCTCTGTCTCCTCCCCTCCACTCACTAGTGTCAGTGAGTGGAGGGGAGGAGATGGAGCAGAGAGGCGGCGGTGGTGAGGTAAGGAAAGACGGGGTGAGGGGGGAGGAGGGAGGAGGGCGCCGATTGTTGCGGGGGGAGCCGATTTTGTAAAAATGCCTAGGGCGCCATGGAGGCTAGCACCGGCCCTGGCTGTGGAAGCTTAATTTGTTTAGCAAAATACGATTCTTGGAGGTAAAGGTTATAGAAGACTTCATACTGGCTGACACCACCAGTAATTAAACTATGTAAGTTTATTTCTCATAAAATAATCTGCACTCATATAACCATTGCCAGGGGCAAAGTCATGACTAATAATGACCTAAATCAGACCGCGGTTTGATCAGTCCACAATGAACACGAAGACGTATGTCCTGCTAGACGCAGGGGAAAAAAACAGCTATATTACAATTATTCCATTTGGATTCACAAAGAAAGAGAATGTTTCATTTCAGTGCTGCCTTCCATGGTCTGAAACACAATAAAATAATATATAATACTGTGTACTGGAGGATATAAGACAAATGCCATAATGTATTATCTTCCTCTTGGGAATGAAGATTGTAAGGGAGAAAAAAAAAAGAAAGCCTTAAATCAGCAGTTCTGTCAGATATAACACAAAACAACAGGAGCGAGGAGGGGCGCGGAGACAGAAACAGCGGCCTACACGCCTGGCAGAGTGCTCCTCTCGGAGAACTATTTATAAGAGATGGGAACGTAGATGGAACAAGAGGCTCTTGACTGCGAGAGGCTGCAGTTGGGTTTAAAATTGACTTTAGCCAATAAAGGAGACACAGAACAGAAGTGGTTGCAGAGTGAAAGAGCATACGAGTAGGCAGCAGCGGTGGACAATGACCGCACAGAACTCAGCACTTGTTGGAAACTATTGCAATACTGGGAAGTGTGATCTGGGAGTCACAAAGCCAACAGTCCGAGTGGCAACACTTCAAGAAAAACACTTGTGCTGAAGAGATCCTCATCTATGGAAAGACATTTGTTGGATGTTATTGACGCCATATATATGTGGTATGGGGTTATTGCGCCAGGGGGCAGACTGTAGGAGATGACAGTGTGCAGGGGCGCACGATTTATATTAGGCAGTGCTTTGACATGACCTTTGCACCCTATGTGTAAGAGAAGACCCTGGAACAAAGCACACAACCGGCATGCAACGACACCTGAATAACTGTCCGATTTCTCTGCACCCTTGAATCGAATTCTGCGCTAAGAGGAGAAGACACAATGACTGCAGTGCGTCACTGTAACTGCAGCGAATGCATCTAACTCTAACTCCAGTTATAAGCTATCCTGCAGGAATAACAAAATCCCACTCGGTGTGTTAATGAGGTTTACAATGCTTCTTGCTTGGTGTACTGAGCTTTTTATGTGTTTATGATTAAGCGTTCAGGCCGCTTTAGGCAATACGCTTGTAGTGCCCCCTGGCCTTCCACGCCAAGATAATACGCGGTAGGTCAAAACGAACTGGTCCTTAAAAATAGGGGGCGGGGCCACAATGACGTTTACATGGCACCACTAAGCCCTGCCCCCTCCGTTCAATATGTAGAGCCGGCTGGGAATCGGGAGAATTGCCTGCTCTCCTGGAAGTCCAGGAGCCCGACCCTGATTTTGGGAGTCTCCTGGACATTGCGGGAGAGTTGGCAAGAATGATTTATTTTGATAAGTTGTCGCTCACATATAATAAGACTGAGACAAAAATGTTACTTATGAAAAGAGAATGTAGGCACCTCTGGCAATCACAATCACTGGACATATATACATGGTTCTGATGAACGTGAAACAAAATAAAAACTCTGTAAAGACGGATAGAACTCATTAGAAGTATTGCAGCAGATGCCCCAGGATCAGCAATCAGATAGGTACCAGTCCAGGACCCTGGCAGATAAACACAAACTCTCAGAAGCATTAATTTTCCTGTCTTCCTGATCTCATGTTTGACCTGGAAACTGACCACAAGCTGTTACTAAAGGTCTTGAGCTTACAGGGGTGAGGGATTACAGAGGAGGTCCGGACCAATGTATCCTGCGAATGCTCTAAACCTTACAGTGCGAGTCAAAGACTAACATAGGCCTGACGCCCATCACCGGTCTAGTGTCTAGTCATTGGGTTATGTAAGCGCTACTGATTGACCTTTGCAATGCCAAAAATACTAAATTCCAATATATTTCAGTGGTATATATATTATTATAATTCATTTTAACTTATACTTAGTGAACTATTGATTGACATCCCTTTGAAATGTTTAAATGAGGGTTGTTCTACCGTATATTTTGCTTGTGATTATACTTGACAACGTTCTGTTCTACTGTTATTTAAACATATATGGCGGCAGGACTTACTGGTTTAAAGAGCTACAAGGTGTGCGGACAAGGCCGCTTCTTATTCCCTATGCGCTATCTGTGCTCCACCAGATTGCTGCCCCCTTTCCATAGGCGCTGGTAATTCCCCCCCTCCACACCTAAACCTCACCTCCCATCACTGAGACACGGAGAACCGTGAGACAACCCAATAACCCAACCCCCACCTCTGATTCGCTCAAACCCCACCGAGATTATCCCTGAAACACCCATTTTTAGGAGAAATACTGCCTTTTCTGTATAAGCCCAGCACCCTTTGATGTCTGCAATTCGGGACTGTCCAACCAAAGTGGGGACAGTTGTCGGTATGCAGTTGGGCAACAGGGTGGCTCAGTGGTTAGCACTTCTGCCTTACAGCACTGGGGTCATGAGTTCAATTCCCGACCATGGCCTTATCTGTGTGGAGATTGTACGTTCTCCCCGTGTTTGCATGGGTTTCCTCCGGGTGATCCGGTTTCCTCCCACACTCCAAAAACATACTAGTAGGTTAATTGGCTGCTATCAAATTGACCCTAGTCTATCTGTGTGTGTTAGGGAATTTAGACTGTAAGCTCCAATGGGGCAGGGACTGATGTGAATGAGTTCTCTGTACAGCGCTGCGGAATTAGTGGCGCTATATAAATAAATGGTGATGATGATGCCTAAACCCAGGCACCCTTGGCGTCCGCGTATGTTTGCTTACTGGCGGCGTCGGCCCTCCTCACACCTAAGTGATATCACTAGTTCCTGGCCCCTAAGACTGGGGCATGTAGGGTGAATTACATTATCAATAGTATATTTTATGTCTGCTGACATCTAACAAGCCAAAAACAAACAAACAAACACACAAGCAGTATTTAGGTCACCGTTACCGCCTCCGTGCTAAGTGAGCATTAAGTGTAGTATTTCTAAAATAAATCTTTATTTATTAAAAAAAAACTCCAGTTCCGTGGGAGAGAATCCGCTCCGTGCCCGGGTGTATTGATAAACAGGGCAGATGCAGCGCCCGGGGGAGTTTTTGATAAGGCAGATTAGCATCCTCACACAAACTGAAATGTTTATTGACAAGCATGAAGCCTTACAAGCTGCAACTGCGCCTGCAGACACGGCTGTACCCCCCTTTGAAGAGCGTCTTGTCAACAATAATCATTACCAAATAAGGAGCCAGCCACAAGGTGCCATTTCTATATAAATAAACAAAGAGAAAGGGAAACAAGGCTCAGAGCTCCTAGCAAAACACAAATCAGTCCCTGGTACAATGGAGAGCGCAACATGTCCCAGTGATGAGAGGCAACAACGTACAATTGTGATTCATAAATAATTCTCTTTTTGTGGGCAGAAACATCAAAGCTGCTCTGCTGTATGCATGCTCCTCATTATCCCTCTTCAGAGGGTACTTGTAAAGATCTGACTTGACGTTTTGTGAGGTGCTAATGACGAGATGAGGATGGGGTGACTGTTTTCTGCTTTTGGGCAATTGATTTTCATCAGGTTTGCAAAAAAAATGCATATTTCAATTTTTTTACATTTTTTATGTTAATTAAAACACAATTTTAGTCTTTTTGTGGCAGCGATTTTTTTTAAAACGATACATTTTACATATGGGTTTGTTATACATTACAATAATTTTTTTCTCTTTAACCTGTCACCAGGTTATACATTAGCGTTTTGTTGGCTTATTACATACACAATGCTCTCTCCCGGGCTGACTTCCTCTATGCTTCACACCTCTACTGCATTATCCACAAGACATTAGGGGGTAGATTTAACAAACCTTCTACAAAGGAAAAGTGGAGGTGTTGCCCTTAGCAACCAATCAGATTCTAGCTATCATTCATCTCGTACATTCTAGAACAGTGAACGCTAGAATCTGATTGGTTGCTATGGGCAACACCTCTACTTTTTCTTTTTAGAAGGTTTGATAAATCTACCTCTAAGTAACAAACAAAAATCCACTGTAAAATCTGGAGACCTCTTATCTTTAGAGAGTATGGACATCCCCAACAAATCACATTATTCAATGAAATCATCCAGGTGGTTCAGCTTTCATACCTGTCTGAAGAGAGCATCACGTGATTGGATGCAAGAAAATCACATGACACGCCCGTCCAATGATATGACGGCCTTCATCAGCTAGGTTGGCCATTGTTAACTCCGTACAATAATGCTCTTTAACTTAAACATTACTCGCTAAGACACCAATGTCACAGAAATTGCACATTTGAAAACTGTTTTTGCATCGAAAGAGACCTACTTCTCAAGCTCCATTGATATTGTACATTTATACACATCATTTGCTTATGATTTTTGACTTCATTCTGGTTGGTAAAATCCTAATGATAACAGGTGTAATAAAAGCAAACATGTCACAATAACATTTCAGATGGACTCAGTCTAGCACCCCTGACCTGTTAGTGGCCCATGAACTATTATAATTATTATTATTATTATCTTTTATTTATAGGGCACCACATGAGGTTTGCAGCACTGTACAGAGGGAAAACAATCAGACAGTACATGGTATAACAGTACAATACAGTAAACAAATAACACTACGGGGTAAATGTATCAATATGCGGGTCCTTTAACACCCGCGTGTTCAGCCTCTTCCGCGATTAAATTTCAAGCGGCGCTGCATTGTAAAGGGAAGTTAACCCTTTACAATGCAGCGCCGCTTGAAATTTAATCGCGGAAGAGGCTGAACACGCGGGTGTTGAAGAACCCGCATATTGATACATTTACCCCTACAACTCTCAACACCACTACTGGGGTACAAGGGGTATATTCACAGCAGACTGGTACCTGTGCCCATTAGCATGGGCACAACTAACAGGTTTAGAGCCACTGAAAGAGGTGCAAAGACCATGGAGGAGTGGAGTCAGTGGACAGAGAGTTCAAGGAGGAGATGCGCAGTGTAACTGGTGAGCAAAAGTTATAGGTAATGAGAACAGGAGGGAAGAGGGCCCAATCTATAGGGAATGGGACAGACAAATGGCTGGCACATGAGGGTGAGACTATGTAAGAGGATCTGAAAGCAGGAGTGGGAGAGATGGAAGGTGAGGTAAACTACCTGGAGAAATTTTTTTGATTGAAAAAGTAGCTTTATTTTGTATAAAGTACAAAAAACACAGTTCATACGTTTCATTCAAGTGTACACAGTACACCGTAAGACATGATCATGCATACGTTTTAGTACAATACAGGGCATAAAGTACAAGACATGACATCCTACACTATATACATCAAGTACTGCACTAACCATTCAAACTTTAACCCATGTCACAGTACAATAAAATGACCTTGGATGTGAAGGGGAGGTAGGTGAGGGGGGTAGGGTGATGGAGTCATGAGCAAAAAGTTTTTATTGAGGACAGACACAAAGGGAAGGGTGCATAAATAGACATTACATTCAATAATACTTCATGCTGTGAAAGGGGAATGGGTTGGAGGGTGGGGAGGGAAGCACAAACCAAAGTTTTTTATTGAAAATGGACACAATGGGGAGAAGGAGAAGAGGAGACAACAATCAATAACAATCAATCGTCATCTTCATCTTCCTCAGGACTGTCAAGGGTGTTATAGTCTCTTAGCAGGCTGTGGATCAGCCTATGACAGTCCTGGATGGTCATCTTCTCCCGCTTCAAGATGAGGTGATTCCTGACAAGCTACATAGCATCCTTAAAACAGTTCATAAGGCGTCAGGCCTCCTGGATTGCCCCAACGGTGTGAATCCCAGGAAATAATCCATAAAATACCGAATGGTATGAAAGGCAAGTCCTGGGCACACTGTCCTTAAGTTCATGTTCCAGGGCATCCAGGGCCGCCTTCAGAAAAAATCGGGCCCCCCGTGCTACCCGGCCCCCCCCCATGAGTGCCCCCCCTCCATGTGCAACACATACTTACCTGGGGCCTGCCGCTGGTCTCCGCTATTCTGTCTTCAGCCTGGCTGTCACCGTGACAGCCAGGCACCAGGATCCGATTTCAGGGGTGGAGGATTCATTCCCCCTGCAAACATATGATCTGTCACAGGCAGAGCACATGATCGCAGGGGGAATGAATCCACCACCCCTGCAATCGGATCCTGGTGCCTGGTTGTCACGGTGACAGCCAGGCTGAAGACAAAATAGCGGAGACCAGCGGCGGGCCCCAGGTAAATCTGTGCTGAGCTGTTGTACCGGGCCCCCTGGTGAGCCCGGGCCTGTTACAACAGTACCCCCCATACCCCCCTGATGGCGGCCCTGAGGGCATCCAACAATGCCTGTGCAGTGGGGCAGTCCCAAAAGATATGCTGAGCAGTCTCCCTTCTGGTAATACAAAAGGGGCAGTGAACATATCTGCACAGGTTCCGGGAGTGCATGAATGTCCTGAGAGGCAATGTCCTTGTGTTTATTAGTCAACCTCTTAGAGGCTACATTCTCCCAAACATGTTTGGCCATAGCCACAGGGAGCCCTGGAACAGACTCCATAACGTCCTTAGCTCTGATGAGCTTGTGGATAGTTTTGGGCTTCCACCCATACTACCTGGAGAAATGGTTAACCGGAGGATTGTTAGGTTTTTATAAACCAGTGAGTTTTCAATGACCGTTTGAAGCTATACAGGCTGGGGGATAGTCTGATAGAATGAGGGAGAATGTTCCAGTGGTAAGTGCAGCACGGGAGAAATCTTGGATAAGGGAGTGAGATGTGGTTAACAGAGGGAGGAAAATAGGCGACGGTCATTGGCCGACCGGAGAGTATGTAGGAGGGAGTATGTATGGGGATGAAGTTGGAGATGTAGGGAGCAGTAGAGTTGGAGAAGACCTTGTACGTTGGTACATTAGTCGAGATAAGAAATGATCAGTTAGTGGATAAGTGTTTTGGTGGCCCCCTATGTCCAAGTATAGCAACGATGGTTCCCCTACTGGTGCAGGATGCTAGTACCCATAGAGTGGAGTAGACCCTGCACAGATAACCATTGGATAATCGATAATTAAATACTAATTGAACAACCTTTGAATAATGTAATAATGTACATTAGGTGGTGCATTATTTCTTATAATACACAAGTATTACTAATGCTCTCTGACATTAGAAGTGATACTAAGTAATGATATCAGAACTCCCTATTTATACAGTTATTGTTTACAAGAGTTTATACATTATTAGCTGCACTTGTGTATAATAGAATTATTTCGACCTCTTTAATTGGATTTTTTTTTCAGTTTAAAACTCACAGACTTTGTTTGTCACCCACCTGTTACTGTAGCTGGGTGTAGATGTAAATGAGGTTGTTAACAATGATTTGTAATAATGCGTTTAATGCCTGCCTGACAGGAGTGATTTGTGTGAACATTAGGTAATTGCAGACATCACAGCAATGTGTTGCACCTATTTATAGCAACCAGGGATAAACATGTGATTTGTACCCTAGAAGAAATTACCGCTGTGTTGACTGTACGTGATGTATTGTGTGAAGAGGGAATCTGTGCATTAGATCCCCCTGATTATCCCCAAAGCAGCTGAACAAACTTTTGCCGGCGGAGTTAGGATTCGAACTAGGGAAACATCACTCATCCGTAGGTTGATAACACAAAACGTTGTAACCTTCCCTCTACTCTGTTGTATCTATCAGACAGTACATTTATGCGTTTAATAACCATGATGATTGTAAGCTTGCGAGCAGGGCCCTCTTACCTCTCTGTATGTATTACCCAGTATTGTTTAATTACCGTTTAATTACCGCTTGTTCCCAATTGTAAAGCGCTACAGAATCTGCTGGCGCTATATAAATAAATTATGATGATGATGATGATGATGCTAGTACATTATAACTATTTTTTTCAATTGGATTATGTCTACCATAAAGAACCATGAAATCCGAAAAATGAGGAATTCAGGAAAGATCCATGAAGGTAAAACACATAATACTGTGTTACCCTAACATTCCACTGCAGCTCTACTAAAAACCAAATTATCACCCCCCCCCAACACACACACACACACACACTCCATTATAGACAGCCAAAGTTCTGCCTACAACGTCCTAATAGGGTCTGATTCAGGCAAAAAATATCAGACCGCAGATATGCTAAGTTATATTAGCATTTATGTCGCTGGACAAGCTCTGGTGCTCCCCCCAGACAACGCCCTAAGGTGCCCTCTCTCTAAGCTACGATACGGAGGATCACGGCTGTACGGTAATAAAAATAAACTCAATACCTCTTTTTTACTAACATGGAGTGCCAGCGATAATCATCGGGAGGGGTCCAGACACGATCAGCCAATCAGAAGCAGCTAGCTATTGCCTCTTATCTTCATTAGGATCTTCGTTGCCCAAACCCTCCAACACCAACAACCAGTAATGCTTCCTGACAAGCATTGTATCTACCTATGGGTCCAAGTCTACCTCACCCCTTGTCACATGAACAAGTCCTTACCGCACTTGTGTACGTGGCCTATGCTTGTTCACGCCATCCTTCTCTATCCCCCCTTTCCAGTTGTAAGATGTCGTAGGCGTAAGATGTCGTAGGCGTAAGATGTCGTAGGCGTAAGATGTCATAGGCGTCAGATGTCGTAGGCGTAAGATATCGTAGGCGTAAGAAGGGACGAAATCTGCATATGGATGCATTGTACCCACTTTTGATGCTCACGTGCAGTACCGAAATACGTATTTTACACTAAATAAACCGATGCACATGCAATTCTTCAAGACCCCTGTTGAGAAACTTGCCGCCTAGAGGGAGGGGGGAGGAGTATTTCACTATAACCTGGCCGTACACGGCTTCAGGTGGGGCTAGGCAGGGACCTAGTATTAGCCTTAGGGGTAATGTTTATTTAATGATCTTATAAATCTATTTTTACTACATCGTCCATGGCAATTAAAAGGAGGGGATTTTATCTTGTACCAACGCCAGGTTAAATGAATCCTGTCTTCTACTGCAGTGAATTGGTGTGCGCCTTTATAACAGGTTATTAATTATTATTACGGTCATTGGGTTTATACTAGGGATGAGCGCGCTCGGATTTCTGAAATCCGAGCCCACCCGAACGTTGCGGATCCGAGTCGGATCCGAGACAGATCCGGGTATTGGCGCCAAATTCAAAAGTGAAACTGAGGCTCTGACTCATAATCCCGTTGTCGGATCTCGCGATACTCGGATCCTATAAATTCCCCGCTAGTCGCCGCCATCTTCACTCGGGCATTGATCAGGGTAGAGGGAGGGTGTGTTAGGTGGTCCTCTGTGCTGTTTAGTTCTGTGCTGTTTAGTTCTGTGCTGTTTAGTGCTGTGCTGTGCTGTTTAGTGCTGTGCTGTTTAGTGCTGTGCTGTGCTGTGCTGTTTAGTGCTGTGCTGTGCTGTTTAGTGCTGTGCTGTTTAGTGCTGTGCTGTGCTGTGCTGTGCTGTGCTGTGCTGTGTTCTGCAGTATCAGTCCAGTGGTGCTGTGTGCTGTGCTCTGTCCTTCTGAGGTCAGTGGTGCTGCTGGGTCCTGTGCTGTGTCCTGTTCAGTCCAGTGGTGCTGTGTCCTGTGCTCTGTGCTTCTAAGGGCATAGTTATTTCCCCAATATTCCCCTGTGTTTAAAAAAATAAAAAAAAGTTTTTTTTATAAAATACCAAAAACTACTTTAATATTTTTTAATTACCACAAACTTTTCACAACCAATCCTGCAGTATAAGCCCATTGGTACTGCAATATTACCAAGTTCACACATTCAGCAGTAAAAGTCCAGTGGTACTGCAATATTACAAAGTTTACACATTCTGCAGTATCAGTCCAGTGGTGCTGTGTCCTGTGCTCTGTCCTGCTGAGTTCCGTAGTGCTGCTGGGTCCTGTGCCGTGTCCTGTTCAGTCCAGTGGTGCTGTGTCCTGTGCTCTGTGCTTCTAAGGGCATAGTTATTTCCCCATTATTCCCAAGTTTGTAAAAAATAAAAAAAAAGTAAAAAAAAATAAAAAATTAAAAAAAAAAAAATATATATAATAATTATAACCAAATTTGCAAAACCAATCCAGCATTATAAGTCCATTGGTACTGCAATATTACCAAGTTCACACATTCAGCAGTAAAAGTCCAGTGGTACTGCAATATTACAAAGTTTACACATTCTGCAGTATCAGTCCAGTGGTGCTGTGTCCTGTGCTCTGTCCTGCTGAGTTCCGTAGTGCTGCTGGGTCCTGTGCCGTGTCCTGTTCAGTCCAGTGGTGCTGTGTCCTGTGCTCTGTGCTTCTAAGGGCATAGTTATTTCCCCATTATTCCCAAGTTTGTAAAAAATAAAAAAAAAGTAAAAAAAAATAAAAAAAATAAAAAAAATAAAAAAATATATAATAATTATAACCAAATTTGCAAAACCAATCCAGCATTATAAGTCTATTGGTACTGCAATATTACCAAGTTCACACATTCTGCAGTATCTTGTGCTACATATAATGGAGACCAAAAATTTGGAGGATAAAGTAGGGAAAGATCAAGACCCACTCCCTCCTAATGCTGAAGCTGCTGCCACTAGTCATGACATAGACGATGAAATGCCATCAACGTCGTCTTCCAAGCCCGATGCCCAATCTCGTAGTACCGGGCATGTAAAATCCAAAAAGCCCAAGTTAAGAAAAAGTAGCAAAAAGAGAAACTTAAAATCATCTGAGGAGAAACGTAAAGTTGCCAATATGCCATTTACGACACGGAGTGGCAAGGAACGGCTTAGGCCCTGGCCCGTGTTCATGACTAGTGGTTCAGCTTCACCCACGGATCTTAGCCCTCCTCCTCCTCCCCCCCCCTACAAAAAATTGAAGAGAGTTATGCTGTCAGCAACAAAACAGCAAACAACTCTGCCTTCTAAAGAGAAATTATCACAAATCCCCAAGGCGAGTCCAAGGGTGTTGGTGGTTGTCAAGCCTGACCTTCCCATCACTGTACGGGAAGAGGTGGCTCGGGAGGAGGCTATTGATGATGTAGCTGGCGCTGTGGAGGAACTTGATGATGAGGATGGTGATGTGGTTATTGTAAATGAGGCACCAGGGGGGGAAACAGCTGATGTCCATGGGATGAAAAAGCCCATCGTCATGCCTGGTCAGAAGACCAAAAAATGCACCTCTTCGGTCTGGAGTTATTTTTATCCAAATCCAGACAACCAATGTATGGCAATATGTAGCTTATGTAAAGCTCAAATAAGCAGGGGTAAGGATCTTGCCCACCTAGGAACATCCTCCCTTATACGTCACCTGAATAACCTTCATAGTTCAGTGGCTAGTTCAGGAACTGGGGCTAGGACCCTCATCGGTACAGGGACACCTAAATCCCGTGGTCCAGTTGGATACACACCAGCAACACCCTCCTCGTCAACTTCCTCCACAATCTCCATCAGATTCAGTCCTGCAGCCCAAGTCACCAGCCAGACTGAGTCCTCCTCAATACGGGATTCATCCGAGGAATCCTGCAGCGGTACGCCTACTACTGCCACTGCTGCTGTTGCTGCTGTTAGTCGGTCATCTTCCCAGAGGGGAAGTCGTAAGACCGCTAAGTCTTTCACCAAACAATTGACCGTCCAACAGTCGTTTGCCATGACCACCAAATACGATAGTAGTCACCCTATTGCAAAGCGTATAACTGCGGCTGTAACTGCAATGTTGGTGTTAGACGTGCGCCCGGTGTCCGCCATCAGTGGAGTGGGATTTAGAGGGTTGATGGAGGTATTGTGTCCCCGGTACCAAATCCCCTCGAGATTCCACTTCACTAGGCAGGCGATACCAAAAATGTACAGAGAAGTACGATCAAGTGTCCTCAGTGCTCTTAAAAATGCGGTTGTACCCACTGTCCACTTAACCACGGACATGTGGACAAGTGGTTCTGGGCAAACGAAGGACTATATGACTGTGACAGCCCACTGGGTAGATGCATCCCCTTCCGCAGCAACAGCAACAGCTGCATCAGTAGCAGCATCTACAAAATGGCTGCTCATGCAAAGGCAGGCAACATTGTGCATTACAGGCTTTAATAAGAGGCACAACGCTGCCAACATATTAGAGAAAATGAGGGAAATTATCTCCCAGTGGCTTACCCCACTTAGACTCTCATGGGGATTTGTGGTGTCAGACAATGCCAGTAACATTGTGCGGGCATTAAATATGGGCAATTTCCAGCACGTCCCATGTTTTGCCCACACCATTAATTTGGTGGTGCAGCATTACCTGAAGAGTGACAGGGGTGTGCAGGAGATGCTTGCGGTGGCGCGCAAAATTGCTGGACACTTTCGGCATTCAGCCAGTGCCTACCGCAGACTAGAGGCACATCAAAAAAGCTTGAACCTGCCCTGCCATCACCTCAAACAAGAGGTTGTGACGCGCTGGAACTCCACCCTCTATATGCTGCAGAGGATGGAGGAGCAGCAAAAGGCCATTCAGGCCTACACAGCCACCTACGACATAGGCAAAGGAGTGGGGATGCGCCTGAGTCAAGCGCAGTGGAGACTGATTTCCGTGTTGTGCAAGGTTCTGCAGCCATTTGAACTTGCCACACGAGAAGTCAGTTCCGACACTGCCAGCTTGAGTCAGGTCATTCCCCTGATCAGGCTGTTGCAGAAGCAGCTGGAGAAAGTGAGGGAGGAGCTGGTAAGCCATTGCGATTACAGCAAGCATGTAGCTCTTGTGGATGTAGCCCTTCGTACGCTTTGCCAGGATCCGAGGGTGGTCACTCTTTTAAAGTCAGAGGAATACATTCTGGCCACCGTGCTCGATCCTCGGTTTAAAGCGTATGTTGTGTCTCTGTTTCCGGCGGACACAAATCTACAGCGGTGCAAAGACCTGCTGGTCAGGAGATTGTCCTCTGAAGAGGACCGTGACATGCCAACAGCTCCACCCTCATTTTCTTCCACATCTATGGCTGCGAGGAAAAAGCTCAGTTTTCCCAAAAGAGGCACTGGCGGGGATGCTGATAACATCTGGTCCGGACTGAAGGACCTGCCAACCATTGCAGACATGTCTACTCTCGCTGCATTGGATGCTGTCACAATAGAAAAAATTGTGGATGATTACTTTGCTGACACCATCCAAGTAGACATGTCAGACAGTCCATATTGTTACTGGCAGGAAAAAAAGGCAGTTTGGAAGCCCCTGTACAAACTGGCTCTATTTTACCTGAGTTGTCCCCCCTCCAGTGTGTACTCGGAAAGAGTTTTTAGTGCAGCGGGGAACCTGGTCAGTGAGCGGCGAAGGAGGTTGCTTCCTCACAACGTTGAAAAAATGATGTTTATAAAAATGAATAATCAATTCCTCAATGAAGTACAGCACTGCCCTCCAGATACTACAGAGGGACCTGTGGTTGTGGAGTCCAGCGGGGACGAATTGATAATGTGTGATGAGGAGGAAGTACACACTGTAGGGGGAGAGGAATCAGAGGTTGAGGATGAGGACGACATCTTGCCTCAGTAGAGCCTGTTTAGTCTGTACAGGGAGAGATGAATAGCTTTTTTGGTGTGGGGGCCCAAACAAACCAATCATTTCAGTCAAAGTTGTTTGGTAGGCCCTGTCGCTGAAATGATTGGTTTGTTAAAGTGTGCATGTCCTATTTCAACAACAGACCTCTCAACTGCAGCTCATCCCTCCTCTGCGGGGATAATGTCTCCTGTGCTCTGACACGTCACTCTGTGTACTCTCAGCCTCAGGATCTGACACTACAGCTACCATGCCTCTTGTAGCAGCCCTCACTCCAGGGCCTCTTCCATGTGCAGTGTCCCCCTCTCTCTTGGGTTCACTATAGTGGCATGGAGTTCTCCCCCTCATCCAGGGCACACATTCCTTGCCCTGGCTCAGTCACCACGCTCAGACTTCCAGGCAATGCTGGGGGAGCCTGGGAGCTTCCACCCCGGGTCCCCAGCTACAACTCTCCTCTCCTGTGTCTTCTCTCTCTTTCTGACACTTTAAAGATCGTGCCTTTAAATGAAAAAGTCAGTCTTCATTGCACGACTATGTGCAAGTGCAACAGGGACATTTTTTTGGGTTTACAAAGTCAAACAATAACACTACGACCCTGTCTGTCTGGGGTCTGTCAATGACGAATTGTCTGGAGCATGTTTTGAGGAGGTATTGTGGCCCCGGTATCAAATTGGGTACCGGGGCCACCCCACTATGCAGTCCAGATACTTGTTTGGTGGAATTCCGACACGTGGAGGGTTTTTTAATTATATTGTGGCCTCGGTACCAAATTGTGTACCGGGGCCACCACACTACGCAGTCAAGATACTTGTTTGGTGGAATTCAGACCAGTTGAGGGTTTTATTATTATATTGTGTGGACCACTCTATCTATACCACACTACAACTCTATACCACTCTATTTCCTACTTTAATTCTATTTAATTCTATTTCCTACTTTAATTCTATTACTAATTAATTAACATAAAGAGGAACAAAAAAAACCAATTTTACCAAAAGTATAATATGACTTAGACTTACAAACACTACACTTGAAAGATCGTGCCTTTAAATGAAAAAGTAAGTCTTCATTGCACGACTATGTGCAACAGGGACAGTTTTTTTCTTTACAAAGTCAACTAATAACACTTGGACCCTGTCTGTCTTTAACATACTTAATGGGATCTCAATGACGAATTGTCTGTAGCATGTTTGGAGGAGGTATTGTGGCCCCGGTATCAAGTTGGGTACCGGGGCCACCCCACTACGCAGTCCAGATACTTGTTTGGTGGAATTCTGACACGTGGAGGGTGTATTTATTTTATTGTGGCCCCGGTATCAAGTTGGGTACCGGGGCCACCCCACTACGCAGTCCAGATACTTGTTTGGTGGAATTCTGACACGTGGAGGGTTTTTTAATTATATTGTGGCCTCGGTACCAAATTGTGTACCGGGGCCACCACACTACGCAGTCAAGATAGATAGATGCGTATCATAGATAAAGTACATTCAGTGGTGTGGGGCAAATTGAAAAATATTCAAAATGCACTGACATTATCAAAAACAAGAGGTTGTCACACGCTAAAACTCCAACATGTATATGATGGAGAGGATGGAGGAGCAGCCGTATGTGTAGTGTAATGCAGACCTGTTGAAGGTTTTTTATATATTTTATTGTGGTGCCCAGTGCCCACTCCTCTACGCAGTCCAGGTACATTTATTGGTGCGATTCATAAAAGTTCAGGGTTTTTAATATATTGTGGTGACCCACTCCTCTACGCAGTCCAGGTACATTTATTGGTGCGATTCAAACAAGTTGATGGTTTTCTTATTATATATATTGTGGTGACCCACTCCTCTACGCAGTCCAGGTACATTTATTGGTGCGATTCATAAAAGTTCAGGGTTTTTAAGATATTGTGGTGACCCACTCCTCTACGCAGTCCAGGTACAATTATTGGTGCGATTCATAAAAGTTCAGGGTTTTTAATATATTGTGGTGACCCACTCCTCTACGCAGTCCAGGTACATTTATTGGTGCGAATCAAACAAGTTGATGGTTTTCTTATTATATATATTGTGGTGACCCACTCCTCTACGCAGTCCAGGTACATTTATTGGTGCGATTCATAAAAGTTCTGGGTTTTTAATATATTGTGGTGACCCACTCCTCTACGCAGTCCAGGTACAATTATTGGTGCGATTCATAAAAGTTCAGGGTTTTTAATATATTGTGGTGACCCACTCCTCTACGCAGTCCAGGTACATTTATTGGTGCGAATCAAACAAGTTGATGGTTTTCTTATTATATATATTGTGGTGACCCACTCCTCTACGCAGTCCAGGTACATTTATTGGTGCGATTCATAAAAGTTCTGGGTTTTTAATATATTGTGGTGACCCACTCCTCTACGCAGTCCAGGTACATTTATTGGTTCGATTCATAAAAGTTCAGGGTTTTTAATATATTGTGGTGACCCACTCCTCTACGCAGTCCAGGTACAATTATTGGTGCGAATCATAAAAGTTCAGGGTTTTTAAGATATTGTGGTGACCCACTCCTCTACGCAGTCCAGAAAGATACCTTTTTGCAACGTTTTGGACTAATAACTATATTGTGAGGTGTTCAGAATACACTGTAAATTAGTGGAAATGCTTGTTATTGAATGTTATTGAGGTTAATAATAGCCTAGGAGTGAAAATAAGCCCAAAAACTTGATTTTTAAACTTTTTATGTTTTTTTCAAAAAAAATCCGAATCCAATACCTTAAATCCGAACCGAGACCTTTCGTCAAGTGTTTTGCGAGACAAATCCGAACCTCAAAAATAACGAAAATCCGGATCCAAAACACAAAACACGAGACCTCAAAAGTCGCCGGTGCACATCCCTAGTTTATACTGGTGATCATTGCAGCTCGTCTTTGCTGAACACCACCAGTGATATTAAGTGACCCCAGCGATCAGTCGATATACACTAACGATACTTATATATATACCTTTAGCTCACCTAACTTGTAGCGATGAACACTGAACTCCTCTAGCTGAATGCAGACGGTTTCTTTTTTCCTGTTTCAGTGCTACAAAGTATAAAAGCTAAGCCCATTAAACGGCTCAGAATGATGCTTTGTGCGTTCTCTTTGTAGTATTAATCTTATTTTATTGTTTTTGATGAAGTGCAACAATTTATTATAATTTCTCTCTCTCTCCCCATTCATTCTAATCAAGACGCAGAAATCCGTTCGATCCTTTCACTTAATCCTATTCAAGAGTGAAAATCAACAAGAAAGTGATTATAAGAGGAGGAAATTCCATCACGGTTCTAAGGAAAAGAGAATGAAAGGGAAGATTAAAAAAAAGTCTGTATACACATATAAATTTTAAAATAATTCCATTGCGGAGATACTGGTTAAAAAGGTTTCTGCTTTCACCGGCGAGACCCTGGCGAATGTTTTCACTGGATCTAGATCAGTACTGAGTCGAGTCGCTTCTATAGTAAAATTTTAACACAAAACGCTAGCACTCCTCCCAGGACTCACGTAGCCCCATGTTCATTCTTAGATTTATTCAACTAGGGTCAGAGCACCCATTGCGATCATTCTTCAACGCTGACGGTATATGGGTGAGCGGGAGATGACGTCAGCTGACCATTAGCAGCGGCAAACGTAGGATTTGTAGAGGGGTGGTTTCCACACCATGCCGCCAGTGGGCGTGACCAGCATGCATGGGGGCGTGGCTATAATATTAGACAGTGCTTGGCTGCTCTTCAACTCTTCCTATCCCCATAATATACATGGGCAATGCTGCGTGCACTACTGTTAGGTGCACGCAGCTCTCCCTTTTCAAGCAGAGCCGTGTGAAGTTGGGGCAGGGTCCAGCCACCTCAATTATACAGTGCTCCAGGCTTGGAGGGGGTTTTTCCAGGCACTAGGAACCCCCCCCCCCCCCTCGGTTTGCCTATGAGTAGCCAATCATGGCTATAGAATTAACAGCTATATTCCAGTTCAAGCCACTCCTGGCGAGTAGCCATCTGAGCAGTCTAACACTACGTAGGCCAGGGCCTAGAAGAATAGAGTGCATTGCCCAGAGGCGGAACTAGCGAACTGTGGGCCCCAGTGCAGGGAAGCGGGAAGGAGGAGAGGAGGGAACCGGTGCCCACAATTTGCTAGATCCGATCCTCTACATTTCTCGTGCAGCAGGCCCCATTATCTCCATGGGCCCCAATAGTAGTTCCACCACTGGCATTGCCTGTCCCTCACCCCAATTTTGCTTTGGGACCCGTAACGCAAAGTTCTTCCCCTGGCTGGAAGATTGCAATGTCAATCTATATGAAATGGAGATCATACATCCAAATTATTTAGTGTCTTCCCTCAACCCCCTCCCTTGAACGAGTAGAAGTTGTGACATGTTGTATTTCCAGCCAGGTTCCTGATAAACTGCTACTTTCAGCCTCATGTCACACAGTGGTTAAACCGCAGACAAAGTAGAGTGAGACAATAAAAGGTTTATGTTGCATTACATATTGAATTTGCATCTCATATAAAATGGTTCAGTGACTGAGAGAACTATAATAATCATAAGATGAATGCCTCACAAACTATATTTTCACTGGTATTTTTAATGAGCCAAAAGCCTACTGTAGAGTGAAATGCTAATTGTACGTTGCCAGAAAAAGGCCACTTGTAAAGATGTGCATAGGCTTCTGCAGGCTGCCGCTGTTTATGGCTCCTCCGTGTCTTTGAGAAAAAATGGAAACCTGTCATATATATTTTTTTTTTATTCCTAACCAAAAATAGTCCTGTGTAGCGAGAGAGAGAGAGAGGAATTCTCTGAAAACAGGAAGCTCGGACTACTGTAGTTATTACTGAGACGCTGTCTTCCAGGAAAAGTTCCCGGCGTCTTTGTTACTGTAATAATCCAATTTGGTTTTTGGTCCATTTGTTTTTTGCAGGTATATTATCACCTGCCTGAAGCTGAGATAATGACTATCTGACGCCAGACACATAACATTCTAATAACACGGAGGTAAAAGGCAGAGGGGCAGCTAAACTGCATTATTTAAAGGGGAACTGTGCCCTGTTTACAATTCGAAATCATTCCCACTTTAATTATTTAAAGGCTATGGGGCAGGAATCATTAAGGAGAGCAAAGCAAAAATGAGTAAACTTGCACGTTGCCAAAACCATGTTGCATTGGAGGGGGAGGTAAATTTAAAATATGGGAACCGATTTATAGTTGGGGTAGGGCATGTCCTAGATCAACTTTAAATTTCAGTGTAAAAATAAAGCGGATATAAAAAATCAGCCAGTATTTTCCTTATGTCCAAAATAACTAAAATAATTTGCACCCTCTGCATTGTAACATGGCTTGTCCAGGATCAAATATTCTCCTGTTTTTTGATTTACTCTTAATCATACTGGCCTACTTTCAGTAGGCGACGTCTGGGAGAGGGGCGTGACTAATGGGCGGGAGGGGGCGGGGCGCCTCGAATCACGCCATTTTGGCCCAGCCCCCATGAGTCAAATGACATTTTATCACTGGGGGCGGGGCCAAAATTACGCGATTCTCGGTGAATCGAGTCGTTTTAACAAGGGAATTCCGGTATGCGGGAGAAATGCCAGCTCTCGCCGGAGCCCGGGAGACTGACCCAAATTTCGGGAGTCTCCGGGACTTTCCGGGAGAGTTGGCATGTATGCTCTTAATGACTCAGGCCCCTGAGTAACAAGGTGGGCAGAGGGCCCTGCCCTGGGATTCTACTGTTACTTTATAATAAATGATGATCCTCACTTTATACAGAGACCCGGAGGACTCCAAACGATCCGTGTTTGCAGTAAAGTTGCAACTCATCTTTTTAACAAACAGCATCTGTGAATTCCACAGGTTCTGTGGTTGGTTGATTGAGGCCGGTGAAACGTATTCTTAAGGAAGTCATTTTACCTAGTCAGCCAGGCATCAAATCTGTGTAATACATAGATGTTGCTTAGGGTAATGCACAAGAGCGTATATATCACCTTGATTTAATGCTACATGACAAAAAGTAAAATCACATCACACCGAACCAGTGATGGGTAACATGCGGCCCCCCGAGCCTTCACCTGTGGCCCCCAGCTTCTTCCTGCTTTATTGTCAGATATGTTTGTTTTAGCTTGTAATACTTGTTTAAAATGCTGCTGTTATGTTTCTACAGATAGGTGTCTCTTTCTTTGATTAAATGTATTGTTCAAACTTTTTACTGAGATTAAGCGTAATGTGTGGCAACTATTCAAGGATAGAGGACCGTCCATGCATTTCCTCAAGTGTATCAGTCTGATCATCAACATCATCATCATTTATTTATAGTCTGATATACTCTGTGCTACTGGAGGACCCTGCTCTTTCCACTATATAACTCTCAGTCTGTGACTTGCTGCTGCCTCCATTCCCCTCCTCCAGGGCCGTCTCTTCCATTGGGCACCTTGCAGTCACATCAGCGGTGATCCGCCTCCCTCCCTGGTCCCCTCTTCCGTGCTGTGCTCGCAGTGAATGCTGGGCGTATATATATTTTTTTTTATTATTTTTTTTTAGGGGCCCGGTACACTGCATTGCCCGGGGGCCCATAAAGTTGTTAAGGTGGCCCTGCCCTCCTCACATCATGTCACTGCCCCTGTCACATGCAGCCCTGTCCTCACTGACACGGTCACATGACTGGACAGGTCACTGCCTCAACAACGCACTTATCTCTTGCTGCTGTGACCATTCTGATGATCTGATTGGCTACATGTTGTTCTCTCCCCACCCACTTGAAAGCTGGGGTCACAACGACAAACAAGCGATGAAAAGATAACATAAAGATCTATAGTCAAAAAGGCCAGAAATAAGTGATCAATAAGGAATGCAACACGCACAATAAAAATGTGGGGTAAAGGTAGAAATGAATACGTATGACTCCATTCCAAAATAATGCCTCTGTAATGTTTTTAAATGCAGAGCGCACAGGAGCATTCACAGCCTTTTGTTTCCTCACTGTGCTCTGAAGGGCCTTGCATCCATGTGGGTCTAACTACGGCAGGACTGATTAATTACGTACAGATGCTTGTTCAGTGATTCTTTCCACAAGGGGATTAAATAAAAACCATAACAGATATTACATTATAAAAAGTCAAGTTCGACCTGTACAAGCCAGTGGCTGCTCCTGCTCTGCTGAGACATTTTGAGGCGGTTTCCTAACAATATATACATAGTCGGAGCAGGTAATTAAGAAACCAGGAGAGAGAGGAAAGTTCCAGTGATTATTCTAAATTTAGTATTGCAAACCACAGAGGATAATGATTGTGACCTTCTAGTTTGCTGAATGATGAACAAAAACAGCATTTCAAATTAGGAAGTTTTCTTGTTGATTTTAAACTGCACTTTTCTAGTGAATGACAAGATTCATACGTCTTATGTTAGTTATTACAAATGTTGGTTTAGAAAAATAGTACAAACTGGTTTCAAGGATCCCTTTTGTTTTTCCCGAGGAATTTTCAGATTAGCCTGAAGATCAAGTACTGATAACCTAACCTCACGTTCTCCTTCCATTTCCTCCTACAGGGTACAGCTCAGTCTACACATAGTTGGCGCCCATCATCATCAGCTATTTATATAGCGCCACTTATTCTGCAGCGCTGTACAGAGAACTCACTCACATCAGTCCCTGCCCCATTGGAGCTTACAGTCTAAATTCCCTAACATACACAGACAAACTAGGGTCAATTTGATAACAGCCAATTAACCTTCTCAAATGTTTTTTGGAGTGTGGGAGGAAACTGGAGCACCCAGAGAAAACCCACACAAACACAGGGAGAACAAACTAACTCCTCACAGATAAGGCCATGGTCGGGAATTGAACTCATGACCCCACTGCTGTGAGGCAGAAGTGCTAACCACTGAGCCACCGTGCTGCCCATGGCAGCATTTGTAAATGTGCATAGAAATAAGTCAGATTTCTCTGAGCCCATCTTTTGTTCCACTTAAATGCAATTAATGTACTATTTTCCTGCATTCAAGCTGCACCCTGGGTTCCAGTGATGTGGTGACCAGCTGTCCTTCATAGGTTGTAATTGTAAGGGTAGGGCTAGGATGTGGGCCTCTTACATGATTGACACTGGCTCCTTATCCATGGTCCTCACCAGAGGTCCCATGCAGGAAGACTTGGGGCTAGATTTACTAAGCTGCAGATTCTAGCTTTCATTTATTTACTACCTTCTACAAAATGACAGCTAGAATCCGATTGGCTGCTATAGCCAACATCCCCACTTTTTCAAACCCGCAGCTTAGTAAATCTAGCCCTTGGACTTCTCCACCAGACCACTGGTCATAGCCCACACCGTAGAAGACTGCTGTTATCAACGTGGTACCAAGAGAATTCCAAGAGCTAGCACCCAGAGAGAATGATAGTGAAAGAACAGTCCCAAGTTATTCTCCAGGAATAAATGTCAAGAATATTTATAGCATAATTACACAGCGCGGAAACCTGCTGTATAGTCGGAGAGAAACTAAGTTAATCAATCCCTGGGTCACATACCTGATAATGATAATTCATGGTTTGAAGTGCGTTGAACCAACTTAAGGCAGGTGTAGAGAAATTGGTCGCGCATCTAAGGATCTGTCTATTGACCAACCCTTTCAGAGCACAAACACACTATCGTGTATACATAATGCTTACATGCATAAGCAATTAAGCACAATTTGGGCTACATCATGCCTAATAATTGCCATATTCTGACCTCAGTACACAGTGATTCTACAGAAGTGTCCGAGGACCTAGTATTGTAAGAAAATAATCTTCATTAGGTTATTACGCTGGAATACACCTAATTTCTGATCATCACTTCGCCAAGAATCAATGACGGTTTTGCAGTCGGACCAAATTTGGGGATGTTCCAGTTTAAAAATAATGGAAATACTGTTGTCTGTCATCACAGGCACACTAAGGGGTAGATTGATCAAACCTTGCAAAAAGGAAAAGTGAAAGTGTTGCCCATAGCAACCAATCAGATTCTAGCTATCAGTTATCCACGACATTCTAAAGAATTATAGCTAGAATTTGTTTAGTTGCTATGGGCAACACCTCTGTCAATCTCCGTCCAAATCTCTTCTCTTACATTTGCAACATTAACCGGGGGGAGGTAAGATCCTACAGTGTCAAACAGACATGGTAAATCACTTATCAATTCCAGGGCTGGTCTCCTGAACAATGTAACATTATTAATGCATCAGAAATATTACATTATGGTATTGTTAACAAGGGTTCCATCAGATCAGCCTCATTCAGTGTCCTCATGTGGCCCCGAACTTGCCGCATGTCGTTTCACAATATTTTCTCCATCACTTTTGAAACATTTATTGCCTTGGATTTAGAAGACTCTACAGTGTCCGGAGGACTCTACGTCCCAAGCTAATTTCTTTCTAAACTCTCTTTTGTAATATTTATACATTCCGATGCAGATTTCCCATGTGGTCATCGAGAGCAGTAGATGCTTGCTCACCCTTGCCAATTATCCCACCGGCTGCCCCTGTGGAATACGACGCGGCCGTGTTATAGCAAGTTCCGCGTTTTTTTCCCCCTCTCATAATGAAGAAAATGATGATGTCTGCAAAGAGTTTTTACTACATAAAATTATAACCTTCCTGCACAATTTTATTCAGTCATTTATTACGTTTAAAGCCATGTGCTGCCGGATTGTAAAATATCTCAAATTTTTTTACATGATAAGGCCACCATCGTGGTTCTGTGCAGTCAACGTGGGTTGTAGCAGACGGTTTACAGCGGTGATGGAATTCAAAGGAGGGTATAAGTTGGAGACGGTTGATTGAGCGCTGTCAAGTATGTAACCTAACCTATAATTGAACTCATTGGTCTAAATCTACCATCTGCAAATCATAATTATATTGGATTAAGTAAAAAATAACTGCAAATTCATATCAAAAATATACAATATTATTAGACTTGTGTCTAAATGGAACATGATAATGAAGGGGGCATTTAATGAAATTGTTCCACAGCTAACTGTAAATAAAAGGTTCTATAGCCAGTAACCAGTAATCAGATGATTAATTTTATTTTCTAACTGTACTAATTGGTTGGTATAGTCACCATCATATTTGCTAAACATTTCCTGTAAAACAGTTTGCAGAAATTAGCTGATTTTATAAGGTATTCCTCAAACATAGTTGTATTTCTCTCCATGGACCCTTACGGAACATCCAGAATGAGTCACGTAATAAAATTTGTTATTTTAGTACTATACATGGATAAGAGTTAAAGCTCTTTTTCCCAATCTTAAAAAATGTTTCTAGTCAATTAACAGCTATGTATATGTACATTTTGCTGGGTATGTCTATTATAATAAATGTTACCATACAGATCAGCTAGCTTTCCAAAAAGAGTTCCTAGAGTAAAAATAAATCAAAGCAAATGTAATGTTTAATCTTATGTTGCAGAGTGTAGTTTTGGTAAATAGGAAACTGTGTTGGGGTAAGTCTCCCAATCGCAAGCAACGAAAAACATATCCCACATCCTGCAATCAATGACCAGAAGACTTTTAGAGCAAAGCAAAGTAATCCCCCTCCATATTACATTGGTTATGACTATATGCAAACTCACCAATCAGCTAAAAGAATTCCTATTTTATTGGGGACGGCTAACCAATCACTAATACTGATCAATTCTCCCCCGAACATTGCCTTTGTAATCTTTTGGCAAGGAAATGGGACAGATACGCAACAGAATATATAATGTATCAATAGGGATTGGTTTGAGTTCAGACCAAATTTCTATATATCTGGAGACTGGACTTTTTGCAGTCACATGTTTTTTTCCCCATTGTCTTAAGACTAATTTGGTAATTAGTTTCTGCCCAAATTGGCTCCGGTGTACCTGTCTATGTGTCTGTGGTAGTCAAATTAGATTTTAAGCTCCACTTGGGCACAGTTCCAATGATCCAGTAATCTGATTACACATTGTGATGTAGCATTACATAGATAAAACTCAGTGATAATAATAATTGCAACATAAATATTTTAATATCGGTAGCTCCAAGAAAGAACATGCTAGATACTGATTTGATTTACCCTGTCACCTGTGTTTGTATATATTTTTGTATCATGTTGTGTCTTGGTTCTGTTTTCTGTATATGTAATGTACGGCGCTGCGGACCCTTTGTGGCGCCTTATAAGTCAAAGATAATAATAATAATAATAATAATAATAGTTGTCAAGGTCCACTATTTTTTCCCCATTTAACTATGTTATTAAGAACTTTACAAAAAGTTACAACTTACTATCTGTAATCAACTGTTTTTCCTCAAGGATATTTGATAAATGGTCTTCATCTGACCTAACACTCTATTTTCCTGTTGCAATTGCCTTCAGTTTGTCATCTGACCTTTCCGCTGAGCTCCAAGCGGTAGAAGACGAAGGCCTGGATAAATATTTGGATAGGCGAGGAAAGCAGCACAATTCTTAACAGACAGATAAGTTAGACTGAAATAACTATCAGATCAGTCAAAGAAACAGACATACAGGGGGCTAAGTATTTTTCTCATACTTGCTGGGGCTTAGACAGACCGTGTGCGGTATATTGGGTAAGAGTTGATCTTCAAGTGCTCAGTTGACATCAGTATAAACATATAGAAGACAGGAATAAAGACGAGTTCATGTTGAGAATCTGGCTATTCTGGAATTTAGCCGTCCGGGTCAGTCTCTTGTCCTCTTTGCAGCTCTGAAGCACCTCTGTCTGCATTTGAGAGGTGATATTTGACTTGGCACTCGATAAACAGTCATACAGCACGGGCAACGATGCTTCGGTGATGGCAGATAGACCTCCAGTTGTCTAATTAATCTCAAGTTGTCTCCCGCATCAGCATTTCTAATGCTGACTAAAAGTTCAAAATGTTTCTAAAGGACAGCGGTCGGCATTATTCAACTTATTTTTATCTTTAATAATGCAAACATATAAAGTTCACGGCTGTCCATGTTCGAATTTAATGAGGTGATTGGCATTGAGACCATTAAATGGCTAGCTCGGGGTCTGTCCGACCTTTCTCGGAGACGGCATCATAACTAATATCGGACTTCTGGTTGTAATTATTCAGTATCACATTTTACAATCAATACGGCTTAAACTATGGATATATTATTCACTCAACCTTACCCTGGAGTCACCACGCAGATCTGGGAACGGCATGTCATTGCCCACCATTGACCATCAATGTCCCTTCTTTTTATTGACTGATTCAGACTTCTGTGGCTTGCTTACAATAGGTCAATGGTACTGTGACTGGATCACTTATAAATAATTTATGGTATACATTTATTTAAAGGAAATAGCGCAGGGCACTTATTTATATATTTGCAAATGTACTTATTTTTGATATTGTGTGTATTTTGGTAAAGGAAATATCTTTATTTCTGAGACCAGGGGAGGAAATTTGTGTTTTGTTCTAACTTAGTCTGAGGTATATACCTGAAGCAATAAGCCTT